>NC_041396.2:24306214-24318714 GCF_900747795.2 Erpetoichthys calabaricus | reverse complement strand
GAAGAAAGTATAATAGAAAATAAGATAAATACGAGGGACGTTCAAAACGTTTCCGCACTTTTATATTTTCGTTGGAAACGGTGAAGGTGGGAAGAGTAGTAATTGCGTTTTTAAAAGCTGGTACGACGATGGGAAAATAGCATCGCAAACGAAGGTGACTATGTTGAAAAGGGAAGTAATTTGTTTTTGAAATTCTTAATAAATAGAGTTAAAAATAAAGTGCGGAAACTTTTTGAACGTCCCTTGTAGCAAAAGCCTGGGTATAGCATTAGAAGACCTT
This sequence comes from Erpetoichthys calabaricus, assembly GCF_900747795.2. Classification (NCBI taxonomy): domain Eukaryota; kingdom Metazoa; phylum Chordata; class Cladistia; order Polypteriformes; family Polypteridae; genus Erpetoichthys; species Erpetoichthys calabaricus. Next base: position 24,318,434 of record NC_041396.2, on the reverse strand, counting down.
ACTGAAAATTAGCAATGTCAAGGGTGGCTGGTGTCCCGGGAAGCCTTTTTAATTAACGTGATGCATAAGATTGGGTTCTCTGATGTCCAAACGAAATGGTCTCTCTGTCTCTTTCTTTCTGACGTGTCTTGGTCTCTGACGTCGGTTCCTGTGTCGTCGTTCCTTCTGCGGTTTCTTCTCTTCTTCTTCTTCTTCTTCTTCTTCTTCTTCTTCTTCTTCTTCTTCTTCTTCAGGCAGGCCCTTATTTATGTTGAAATTCCATGCAGTGGCTCTGGGACATGTGACACTACACACATCTGATTGGCTAGCTGTATGTCTGACGGATGTGTCTGCTCAGATTCTTTGATCCTGTACGCATCTCCTCACCGTTTTCCGTTCCCAAGTTCTAAAACGGACTGACACAACTTTTGATCCTGTGACGTCTGCACTGTTTTCCGTTTAAGTTATACACTAACTGAAACTGATGAATTAAAGTTATAAATTAGCGGCGCAGTACGTGAAGAATACTCTCAATGTGAATTGCCTGTTGCCCTGTAGTTAAATTGCCTTACATTTCATCCTGGATTGTTTGAGCAAAATGAAAACCAAATATAAGCGAGGAGATTGCAGTTTAAAAAGTGAACTTTTTATACCGCTGGACATGAGGAATAGGGAACCTGGGTGATTTGGACTTGGCGAACAAAACAGAAGCTCATCTGTCTGATGTTTCGTGCCTTACGGATCAAGATGAATGTGAAAAAAGAAAAAAGCTACAGGATTGTGGCTGAACTTGCCGCACTCGTTAACCCTTCATACGTTGCCAGCTCTGCCAGGCAGCACGCTATTAGCTGTCAGGAAAAAGGGCGAGCGCGACTGTGCTGGAAAGCCGTCATTCGGTCACTGAAGGTGCCATGCCCAGAAACTCTCAATCATTTAAATTTACACCGCGCGTCAACGAGATCGGCAACGGGCATGAAGGCATTTGGTTTGGCAGAAAGTGATGTGAAAGACAGGGAGAGGTGGCGACCCCTAAATGATTACAGCCGGAAGAAGAAGAAGATATGGCCCAATTTATGCTTTTTAAAAAACAACAAATTCAAACTCATTTGTTCAGGAACTTTCTGACCCCGCTTTCAATTTAACCTCTTTGCCCTGATGCCCAGGATGATTTGTGTTTCTACCACAAATTATTTTTTCAGGGCTTTCTTGAATATATATATATTTTTTTCTGGTTTATTGTTACTTATTCTGTCTCAGTGCTTTGAATAACCTTTATTTACCTTTACTTAGTATCTATGATTTTATTTGTACCCAGTGTTGTATGTGCCAGAATTTTCTTTCAGAATTTCTGTGAAGCGCTTTGAGCATGACAACGGTGCTATACAAATAAAATGTTTTTTTATTATAACTGTTTATAAGTTTACCAAAGTTTAAATTGATTTTTTATAAGAATTACTTATAATGATTTGTTCCTTTGTAGTGACGTTTTAAGTGTTATTTACAATTCTAATCCCCCCGTTCCACTGTTCCCCATCTTCTCTATGAAAAATAAAAAATTGTCACCTATACTCAACAGTCCTCACATTAATTCAGGGTGGGAGTTGCGGAGTCTACCCCAGAAACCTCAGATGCAAACAAAGCACCAATCCCGGACGGGATGCCAGTTTTTATCTTATAAACTGCATAAATGTACTCGTATATTAAAGTAAAAGATCTTTTAGTTTGTCCAAAAGACGCATTGTGGGCAAACTCTTACTAAAAAGGTTTTATTATTATTATTATTATTATTACTGCGGTGGGTTGGCACCCTGCCCAGGATTGGTTCCCTGCCTTGTGCCCTGTGTTGGCTGGGATTGGCTCCAGCAGACCCCCGTGACCCTGTGTTCGGATTCAGCGGGTTGGAAAATGGATGGATGGATGGATTATTATTATTATTATTATTATTATTATTATTATTATTATTATTATTATTATTATTATTATCCATCCATCATCCAACCCGCTATATCCTAACTACATGGTCACGGGGGTCTGCTGGAGCCAAACCCAGCCAACACAAGGCAGGAAACAAACCCCGGGCAGGGCGCCAGCCCCCCGCAGGGCACACACGGGACAATTTAGGATCGCCAATGCACCAAACCCGCATGTCTTTGGACTGTGGGAGGAAACCGACGCAGACACGGGAAGAACATTTAAACTCCATGCAGGAAGGGTGTCTCCTAACTGCGAGGCAGCAGCGCTACCACTGCGCCACCGTGACATTATTATTATCATTTTTTGTATTTATTTATTTTATTTGTTTTATTAATACATTTTTTAACGAACATGACCTCATCATTTTGGAAGAAACTATGCAAACCGGTTTGTGCCCACCTTGCAGGCGACTGTGCTTGCTTGCTTCGGGCTGGGGTCCAGCTTTTCGAAGTCTGCATGGGTGCTAAGCTGTTTTTACAAAAACAGTCATTTTGTGTTGAATGCAAGTTGCTATTAATTACCACATAATAGCCTGGTACCGCGCTGTTGCTATAGTGACGGTGCAGCGGACTTTCATTAGAATTGTAAAATCATTTCCAATTTCACTTGTGACTCTTTATTTGTGGAACTGAAAGAGAGTTAGCAAGTCATTAAGCTTAACACTGTAATGAAGTATAATAAAGGACTTTAGACACCGAAAAGAGGAGTTAGTGATTAACGGCTTTAAAACGATGGAGCTCATTCTAGTGACGTACGTTAGCCGCTAGATGTTAAGTTTAAAAATAAAATCCTGAATTGACTGTCACTGACGTCATTAATCAGACCCTGACCAGTCAGACACTCGTGAGTCCCACCTCACCACTCCGACCCCCGACCTCTTAACCAGCCTGAGCCCACCCGTCCAGACGACTTAGTGCCCTTGGCTGCGTGTTCTGCTGTTCGTAGGACAGACAGGCTGTGACGGACAAATAAAAAAAGGGGGATTGTTGACCCAAATTTCCTCCTTTACAAATGGCATGTGCCGACCGTGTCCAGAACGAACTGCCAACAGAAGGCGCGCAGCCTGGCTAATGTCACAGCGGCCGCGTGTGCACGCACGCGCACGTGCTTTTTCGTCCTGAACGACGCGTCGCCGCCCCTCGCACGTTAATCTCAGCCACTGTAACTTCATCTTTAAAACAGGGCTCAGCTACATTACTGTCATGCCTATAATTATTCTGCACATTTTGCTATTATATATTGCCGCGGCGGCCACACCCCTCTTTTTTCTCATTGGACGCTGATGAAAGAGAAGAACAGATTTCCCATGATGCCTCAGCATTAACTGCTAACAGAGTTTGCAAGTGTCGGATAAGGGTAAGGACGGGCGGTATCTCTAGATTTGACTTTTAAAAGTCTCCTTACGTAATTCATATTTGCAAGTTTACGGCTTGAAATTTTGTAGTGTGGATCCAGAGTTTCGGCAAATGTATTAAAACTTCTTTATCAGGAGGTCTCTTACACTCATTTCTTCCTCTCAGTTTGGGAGACAGATATGAAAAAAAAATGTAGATTTCACTTTCACTAAACAACAAATCTTTTAATTCTCGTGGACAGGGCCTCTTCATTGGGAAGAAACACTACTTTTCACTGATGGCAACACGAATTAGACTATTTACAAGTCTCTGACTTAAAGTTTAAATCCATACTTCTGTCATATCACTAATGTCCATATATTCGATCTCTTTTCGCTGTTCCGTTATTTCACCTAGTAATAATTTTTATTTGTTAGCACAAATGCGATCTTTACTATTATATTTTTGAGACTTTCGACTTTTAGTACTTTCATAATCTCTAACCTGCTCTGCATGTGTATCACGCCAACGTTTTTGAATTCTTTAAAACGTTCTACTTGTCTTCTACTCTTTTTGTCTTTTATTTCCAGACCCGGGCAAGGTTAAATCTCTTGGCACAAAGTCTCTTCTTGCGGGATATGAAACTATCTCTCTGAAAAAGTCTCGTCTCGTCCCTGGATTTTTTTATATAATAGAGATATATATATATATACATAATTTCTGGGTGGAGAATTCCTATAATGTTGATGTAGAAGACACCTCTATCCAAGGAAACATACACAATCAGCATATGTTACTAATGTTTGCATGGTGTGAGGGACAAACCGGTGCCCTGGTCGGAATGGACCCTGCTTCCTTCTCCAGCTAGGTGAATGGAAAGTCAGTGAGGGAGCTGTGATATTCCCCTTCTGCACCGGGATGTGGACATGGAAGGATGCTGCAGCAGCAATTACACCAGGGCTGGCATTCCAGCTGCCCGAGACAAACACTCTGGTTGGGCCTGAGAGGCAGGAAAGACAGGACAGTGGGTGATTGCCTGCTATGAGCAAAGCATCCCACTGTATGCTGAGTGGCAGTATCCCATCTGGCAAGCAACAGTACTGATATCCGTAGAGCTGCATGGGAGTTCTGGTCCCATGGGGCTACCCTGTCTGGTTCTATGTGGGCCAATGGGGGAGCTGTTAGATATTGACTGCACAAGGACCAGTGTGGTCCTGCCTGGCCCAGAAGTGCTTCCCTGATTAAGTGAACACTGGAAGTAATCCTAGGTTGGATGTATATGTGTCCCCGTGTGTTGTTTACTCCCACAGTCCAAAGATATGCAGGTTAGGTGAATTGCTCGTGTGTGCGTATGTGTGCGTATGTGTGTGTATGTGTGTGTGTGGGTTGGTGGGGGGATTGGGGTGAATGTTCTCTATATGATGGGTCAGCACCCTGGCCAGGGGTTGCTCCTGCTTGCACCCATTGCCTTCTGGGATCGACTCCAGCTGTCTTGTGACCCTGCATGGGTAAGCAGGTTTAGAAAATGGACAGATCAGAAAAATCTATAATTCATCCTCCTCTGAGCAACGCGCTCTCTCTTGCATGTTGTTTATCGTTAAAACAGACAGGGAAACATTTCGTACAATTTCATTTATAGGTTAGTTTGTTGTTTCAGATTTAGCTTGAGAGATATTATACAATTTTTAGTTAATGTATAATAATATCTGAAGACAATCTAATACAAGTATATACTATACATATATGTTGCTATAGGGCGGCACGGTGGCGCAGTGGGTAGCGCTGCTGCCTCGCAGTTGGGAGACCTGGGGACCCGGGTTCGCTTCCTGGGTCCTCCCTGCGTGGAGTTTGCATGTTCTCCCCGTGTCTGCGTGGGTTTCCTCCGGCCGCTCCGGTTTCCTCCCACAGTCCAAAGACATGCAGGTTAGGTGGATTGGCGATTCTAAATTGGCCTTAGTGTGTGCTTGGTGTGTGGGTGTGTTTGTGTGTGTCCTGCGGTGGGTTGGCACCCTGCCCAGGATTGGTTCCCTGCCTTGTGCCCTGTGTTGGCTGGGATTGGCTCCAGCAGACCCCCGTGACCCTGTGTTCGGATTCAGCGGGTTGGAAAATGGATGGATGGATATGTTGCTATAACAGAATTAATTATTAAACATAAGGAAAAAGATTGAATGTAACTCAAGGGTTAATGAAATGTAGCTTAAAGGTTAAGCATGTTCAGTCTGTGCCTCATCTTAGAGAAGCCACTATTGGGATTTTCCATGGTTAGAATGAGGTAAACAAGTAACAAACACCCCTCCCGAAAGCGGGGATAAACTAATGGGAAAGGCCAAAACACCCCTCCTTTGAAAAGGCACTAAGATCAATAGAACGATCCGCAAACACCCTTCCTAAGAGAGCGGCATACAGAATAATGGGAGACTCGACATGAGTCCAAAATTACTTGTGACTTTAGTTGATTGGATAGGGTGATAAAGTTCTGTATATTAAGAGTCAGATGATGTGACACATTAGATGAGGTAATGCAATTACAAAACGTATTAAAGAAGATGAAGTGTTTAATTGATCACTCACTCCATGGATTGAGACATTTGTGCAGAGCTCTGTGCAAATAATGAAAAGTCCTGCATTCTCATCTGGGCTTTGCGACCGCCTTCTTTGAAGATGGAGGAAAGTTGTTTCCACAACAGTGTTATTTCAATTTATATTTTTGTCTCCTTTACACATCCGATGGCCATTCCTGTTGACAAAACAGATCTTCAGTAGTCGGCACGAGCAATTGAAACAGTAGCATGCGTGTATGTCTGCCTTTTCAAACAGCGGCATGACTGTCTGAGCAAATCTCTGTCACACACACTCCTGTGACAAAATATTTTGAAAAACAAAAAGTGATATCTGTCTGTTTTCGATGAAGCAAATAAATAACAAAACATTCCAACTTTCATTTCCCTTAATTAAGCCCCTGGACACATCAGAATATTTCTCTTTGTGTACCTTTTCTAACCTGTTAGAATAAGAATGTGCTCTTTTTTCCACAATTACAAAAAGCAGAGAAATTTAAGCAAGCACTTTTGTCTGTCATTTAAATGTCATTCATGGTGTGTGTGTACTTTTTTCAATTTCAGAGTTTTAAACATGTTAATGTGTGGCTTACTTCATAATTTAACTTTGTGTTAAAAAGTACTCTCCATCTTACTGAATAACATGATATGGCACAAACTACTGTACTACTGCTAATGCTACTGACACGGGTTGAAATCAAAGTAATCAACCCACACCTAACATTGCAGTGCACCATCTATTGGAGTGTATTTTGTAATGCATGTAGTAATAAAATGCATTGTGTTTGTTATTGCAACAGATGGCGCATCACAAACATTTGTAGTAATAAAAGAAATTAAGCGCCACTAGTTGGAATGACAAATGCAAAGCATATGTCTCAGTTATGTACCATTTGATATGGGACTGGTAAAAGCAGTGTTAAAGACCGTGATGTGCCATCTGTGGGAATGACAAACACAATGTGTTTGTTTCAGTTATATGCCATTTGGTACAGGACTGGTAAAAGCAGTGTTAATGATTATAATGCACCATCTGTGGGAGTGGCAAACACAATGCATTTGTCTCAGGTATATGCCATTTGAAATGGGATTCATAATGCAGTATTAATGATTATGATGCACCATCTGTGTTAATGACAAACACAATGCATTTGTCTCAGTCATATCCCATTTGGCACGGTACTGGTTAAAGCAGTGCTAATGATTATGATGCACCATCTGTGGGAATGACAAACACAATGCATTTGTCACAGTTATATGCCATTTGGAAGGGGATTCATAATGCAGTGTTAATGAGAGGGATGTACCATCTGTTAGAATGACAAACACAATAAATATGTCTCAGTTATATGCCATTTGGTTGTGGAACTGGTAAAAGCAGTGCTAATGATTATGATGCACCATCTGTGGGAATGACAAACACAATGCATTTGTCACAGTTATATGCCATTTGGAATGGGATTCATAATGCAGTGTTAATGATTATGATGCACCATCTATGGGAATGACAAACACAATGCATTTGTCTCAGTTATATGCCATTTGGTATGTGGCACTGGTAAAAGCAGTGCTAATGATTATGATGCACCGTCTGTGGGAATGACAAACACAATGCATTTGTCACAGTTATATGCCATTTGGTACGGTACTGGTTAAAGCAGTGCTAATGATTAAGTTGTAACATCTGTGGGAATGACAAACACAATGCATTTGTCTCAGTTATATGCCATTTGGTACGGTACTGGTTAAAGCAGTGCTATTGATTATGATGCACCATCTGTGGGAGTGACAAACACAATGCATTTGTCTCAGTTATATGCCATTTGGAATGGGATTCATAATGCAGTGTTAATGATTATGATGCACCATCTGTGGGAATAACAAACACAATGCATTTGTCACAGTTATATGCCATTTGGAATGGGATTCATAATGCAGTGTTAATGAGAGCGATGTACCATCTGTTAGAATGACAAACACAATAAATATGTCTCAGTTATGTGCCATTTGGTATGGGATTCACAAAGCAGTGTTAATGAGAGGGATGTACCATCTGTTAGAATGACAAACACAATGCATTTTTGTCATGAACTTGGAGTCCAAAAACACCTAATCCCAATACGTTCCAAAGCACTTCTAAAAAAATGCCAACTAGAGGGAATATCACCATCACTAGCTAGTAATGATGGCTAGGGCAAACACCAGATCTTTTTGGAATAAAAAGTTTATTTTCACAAAATGCTCTTCAATAACAATGAGCTTCATGGTGCACAAGAAGCAACAAAATTGCCTAAAAGCACTAAGCAATCAAATGCAAACAAATTCAAAATACAGCAATCAAGAAACATTGTTAAAAACAGAGCAATAAGGTTCAAAAATCCAGAAATCCAATCAATCAAAGAAATACAAGTAAACTCATGAAGTGCTTAGCACATTCAAAATGAACCACCAGGAACTGTGGACGAAAATTCCAGATTTATAGAGCAGAGGGCAGTTCCTGGCAGTAACTGGCAGGTGGACTTGCCTATTGGGGGACCACCATAGTCAAGGTAACTCATATACAAAGACAATACCAAAAATAAAGAATGATACAGATAATCAGCATAAATAAAAGAATCAAAAATGACATGACATGTAACATGACATGACATAACATAGCGCAGCATAACAAAATATAACGTGAACTGACATAATATAACAGCATAGCATAGCATGATGTAGCACAGCATGACATGACATAACACAGCAGACCATAACATGATGTAGTATGGTATAACATGACGATATAACATAGCATAGCATAACATAATATGCTATGTTATGTCATGTCATTCCATATTATAACAAAATATAGCATGACATGACATAATATAACATAGCATAGCATAACATGATGTTACATGGCATGAAATGACATAACATAGCATAACAAAATATAACATGACATGATATAATATAATATAGCACAGTATAATATGACATAACATAGCATAGCATAACAAAATATAACATGACATGACATAATATAACATAGCATAGCATGACCTAACATAACATGGCATGGCATGACATGACATAGCATAACATAACAAAATATAACATGACATGACATAATAAAACATAGCATAGCATAATATGACATACTGTAGCATAACATAGGATGACAAAATATGACATGACATAGTGTAATATAGCATAACATAAGATGATATAACAATGGCATGACATGACACAGCATGACATTGTCATATTAACATCATTCAAGATCCTGTCCCAGCAGTGCAGAGTGCAAGGTAGGGCAGGGCCCTCTGACACACACACACACACACACACACCTACACACACACACACACACGCACACACACGCACACACACACACACACACACAGACAGACCAACACTCACAATGTCCCAATTATGAATCTCCAATCAATATATAACATGACTAGTTTTTTTATGCCAGGAATCAATAAACAAATGGAGGATTGTTTGGATGTTCAATTTGCATAGCAGAAAATTCCGGTCTTCATGGAAATGTGCACCGTATTGGAAAAGTAAAGAACTATATTTAGATCTGTGAAAAGACGCCGGGGTGACATCAGAGTGCAGCTTCATTCCTTCACAAGAATGATGTATGCTGAAACAAGCAGCAGTTGATATTCTGTTCTATTGCCCTTGGGAAGGCCCCCAAATGGGGTCAGTAGGTTTTAAACATCAATTAACAAAGCAGGGTGAAAGATCCAACCCCACCCCCACATCCATCCTGATGTCAATTTTTCTTTAATTTTTATTATAGTTTCACACCAGCTCATTCTCTTTAGTTAGACAACTCTGGCTTACCTCCTAATGAAGGCCTGGGGGTCTTGCACGGCAGTGTGGGGGGCGGCGGTATTGTTTATCTGCAGTTTGGCCCAGCTGACATCACGCATTAGTTCCTTAGCACAGCTGGAAAGGAATGTAGCTGCTCTAAATATCATGCTTAAGTCACCCTGAATAAATGTCTTCTGCAACAGAATCCCCCCCCCACCAAAGTGCCACACCATCAGACGAAGGCTTATTACATTCAGGCTTTTCACAGTGACAGTTAGCTGCATTCAATGCTAATGCCTCGACTGAAAATACTAAAACAGAAGAATTATGTTTAGCAGCACAGAGATTAATACTTCAAACACTAGGGTCAGATTCCTAGGGGGATTTACTTCTCCTTTAATGTGTTCAGCAAAGCGAAGTTTAATTAATCTAAAATGAGTGAATACTAATGTAGTATAATATAGTGGTGTGTAACACAGGGAACCTCAGGGAACTGGCCTATCACCCATTCTGTGTACCCTCAACGCAATGGATTTCCAGTTTAATACCAGCTTTTGCCATCCATAGAAGTTCTCAGATGACTCCTCCATCACTGGAGTCCAGGAGGCAGGTAGAGGACTTTGCCTTGAGGCACATGGAGAACCCCCTGCAGATCAACATCAACAAGACCAAAGAGTTAGTGGTGGACTTAAGGAGCCCCTAAGACAATCAACTTCCAGAAAGGGGGAGGAAGTGAATATGGTGTGATGCTGAAAGTACCCAGGGATCCATATGAGCATCAAATTGAGTGATCTGACAACACAATAGATAGATAGATAGATAGATAGATAGATAGATAGATAGATAGATAGATAGATAGATAGATAGATAGATAGATAGATAGATAGATAGATAGATAGATAGATAGATATGAAAGGCACTATATAGTAGATAGATAGATAGATAGATAGATAGATAGATAGATAGATAGATAGATAGATAGATAGATAGATAGATAGATAGATAGATAGATAGATAGATAGATAGATATGTGAAAGGCACTATATAATAGATAGATAGATAGATAGATAGATAGATAGATAGATAGATAGATAGATAGATAGATAGATAGATAGATAGATAGAGATAGATAGATAGATATATATGAAAGGCACTATATCATAGATAGATAGATAGATAGATAGATAGATAGATAGATAGATAGATAGATAGATAGATAGATAGATAGATAGATAGATAGATAGATATGAAAGGCACTATATAGTAGATAGATAGATAGATAGATAGATAGATAGATAGATAGATAGATAGATAGATAGATAGATAGATAGATAGATAGATAGATAGATAGATATGAAAGGCACTATATAATAGATAGATAGATAGATAGATAGATAGATAGATAGATAGATAGATAGATAGATAGATAGATAGATATGAAAGGCACTATATCATAGATAGATAGATAGATAGATAGATAGATAGATAGATAGATAGATAGATAGATAGATAGATAGATAGATAGATAGATAGATATGAAAGGCACTATATAGTAGATAGATAGATAGATAGATAGATAGATAGATAGATAGATAGATAGATAGATATGAAAGGCACTATATAATAGATAGATAGATAGATAGATAGATAGATAGATAGATAGATAGATAGATAGATAGATAGATAGATAGATAGATAGATATGAAAGGCACTATATAATAGATAGATAGATAGATAGATCGATAGATAGATATGAAAGGCACTATATCATAGATAGATAGATAGATAGATAGATAGATAGATAGATAGATAGATAGATAGATAGATAGATATGAAAGGCACTATATAGTAGATAGATAGATAGATAGATAGATAGATAGATAGATAGATAGATAGATAGATAGATAGATATGAAAGGCACTATATAGTAGATAGATAGATAGATAGATAGATAGATAGATAGATAGATAGATAGATAGATAGATAGATAGATAGATAGATAGATAGATAGATAGATAGATATGTGAAAGGCACTATATAATAGATAGATAGATAGATAGATAGATAGATAGATAGATAGATAGATAGATAGATAGATAGATAGATAGATAGAGATAGATAGATAGATATGAAAGGCACTATATCATAGATAGATAGATAGATAGATAGATAGATAGATAGATAGATAGATAGATAGATAGATAGATAGATAGATATGAAAGGCACTATATAGTAGATAGATAGATAGATAGATAGATAGATAGATAGATAGATAGATAGATAGATAGATAGATATGAAAGGCACTATATAATAGATAGATAGATAGATAGATAGATAGATAGATAGATAGATAGATAGATAGATAGATAGATATGAAAGGCACTATATCATAGATAGATAGATAGATAGATAGATAGATAGATAGATAGATAGATAGATAGATAGATAGATATGAAAGGCACTATATAGTAGATAGATAGATAGATAGATAGATAGATAGATAGATAGATAGATAGATAGATAGATAGATATGAAAGGCACTATATAATAGATAGATAGATAGA
>NC_041396.2:24103714-24303714 GCF_900747795.2 Erpetoichthys calabaricus | reverse complement strand
CACCAGGTACTGGGGGTCTTCTCTGGAGAAGCTCTGCCAAGCCTCTAATGCTGCCATCTGATTCACCTCCTGTTTGTTTTGGTGGCTTATCCCCTTAAGTTTTCTCTTCAGCATTTGGAAGGTCAGCTCAATTGGATTTAAATCGGGTGACTGGCTTGGCCATTCAAGACTTTTCTATTTTTTTTACCTTTGATAAAGTCCTGCTGCGGTGGGCTGGCACCCTGCCCGGGGTTTGTTTCCTGCCTTGCGCCCTGTGTTGGCTGAGATTGGCTCCAGCAGACCCCTGTGACCCTGTAGTTAGGATATAGTGGGTTGGAAAATGACTGACTGACTGACTAAAAGTAAGGTCCAATGGCCAGGGAGGACAGAAAAAACAAAAAAATCTCCAGATAACTAGAGAACAAAAATAAAATCTGCAGGGGATCCGAGGCCACGAGACCACCCAGCCCCCTCTTGGCATTCTACCTAACATATATGACCTCAATCAGTCCTCATTGTGTTCAGGGTTCACATGGAAGAATTTGATGATGACAGTCATGTGAACTTCTGGCCTTTAATCCATCAATGTAGGGACATCAAGGAGCTTTGATCAGGTGGTGGTGCAGATTGGCACCCCAGAAAACCAGAAAAAGAACAGCAGAGAGAGTAGGGGTTAGTATGGATTACAGAGCCACCATGAATGTTATTGATAATTAATTGAATATACAGAGCATTAAACTAAAATGAAGCTATGAGAAAGCCATGTTACAATAATGAGTTTTTAGTTTCAATTTTTTAAAGTGCTCCACTGTATTAGCCTGGTGAATTTCTATCGGTCAGCTATTCCAGATTTTAGGTGCATAACAGCAGAAGGCCGCCTCACCACTTCTTTTAAGTTTAGCACTCGGAATTCTAAGCAGACACTCATTTGAAGATCTAAGGTTACGATTTGGAGTGTAAGGTGAAAGACATTCCGAGATATAATAATAATAATAATAAATTTTATTTATAGGATGGATCAGATTATTTCAGGCTTTGTAAACCATAAGCAGTATTTTAAAGTCGGTTCTAAATGACACAGGTAACCAGTGTAGTGACATCAGAACTGGAGAGATGTGCTCGGATTTTCTTTCAGGAAGTGCTGCAGGGTGGCCATCAACGAGCACCTGGAGCACATCCGGGTACAATATAAAAAGGGGCCACCTCACTCCATTTGGGGAGCCGGAGTCGGGAGGCAGAAGACAGAGCTTGCGAGTTGAGGAGAAGAAAAGGTAAAAGGAAAGAAAGAGAATAAGAGAAAAGGACTGTGAGCACTATTGTAGGTGATCTGTGTGCGGTGTTGAATTGTAACGGGAGAACTGTAAATAAAACGTGTGTGTTTTTGGGACATTTGTCTTGGTGTCCATTTGTGTCCAGGCTGAAACTTCACACTATGTATTTATCCATCCATCCATTTTCCAACCCGTTGAATCCAAACACAGGGTCACGGGGGTCTGCTGGAGCCAATCCCAGCCAACATAGGACACAAGGCAGGGAACCAATCCCGGGCAGGGCGCCAACCCACCGCAGGACACACACAAACACCCACACACCAAGCACACACTAGGGCCAATGTAGAATCGCCAATCCACCTAACCTGCATATCTTTGGACTGCGGGAGGAAACCGGAGCGCCCGGAGGAAACCCACGCAGACACGGGGAGAACATGCAAACTCCACGCAGGGAGGACCCAGGAAGCGAACCCGGGTCTCCTTACTGCGAGGCAGCAGTGCTACCCACTGTGCCACCATGCCGCCCCTATGTATTTATGTATTTATTTATTTAAAGAGCTATTGTAAAAAGCCAGATTTCCCCCTCGGGACAAGTAAAGCTCTTTCTAACTAATACAGTTCTATCAGTTGTATCTGGAATGACCTTATGGAGTAGTTACAGTAGATAGATAGATAGATAGATAGATAGATAGATAGATAGATAGATAGATAGATAGATAGATAGATAGATAGATAGATAGATAGATAGATAGATAGATAGTGTCACAAGAACGTCCATGAGACATCAAGAAGGTTTGGGGCAGCCACCCATTTAATCCATTATGGCTGCAAAAGAGATCAAAATTGGCATACATGTTCATTCCACCGAGTCCAAAACAGAACTGCCTTCTTCAGACAGTATGGCGGCTTTTAAAGGCCAGCTAAGGAAGTGACGTCATCAGCCCCGGAATACGGAAGGAACGTCATTGGCTGCCCCAGAGCCGGGCGGGATTTCCCTAGAATGGTCTGCAACAGATTGAGAGGGAAAATTAGTACACTCCGCCACCCGCTGGCCTGGCATGGAATTACCTGTATTTAAGCCCTTTGGCTGTCTCCTAAACACACGTGTGTGACAATAGATAGATAGAATTCACAGTATATACAAACACCAGATATTGGGCTTTTGGGAAGAGTTTATCCCTAGAAACATACAGGTGGCTGTGAACTCTCAAGCAGAATAGAGCATAAAAATCATAGACAGCTGCAGGAATGTTACGAGCAGCTGCAGTTTAATTCTCAGGTGTGTTAGTAACAGAATCGAATGAACAAGAACGCAGCTCCTCTAGTTTCATTAACAGTGATATATGAATTCCCTCCTCATAAATCACCGCTCTGTGTCACTCTTTAAATTCACAAGATCCCGCTGTAGCTTTATTTAGGCCATTGATGGTCAGTTTTGGTCACATTGTACACCGTTGTGCAGCTCCTTTTCAGATTCATGATTTATTGACTTGGATAATGTGCTACCAGGAGTTTATCTCCAGCGGTTTACTCACCGAGACAGTCCTGCTAATTTTGTACATTTCTGCTCAAACGCTCGAGTGGGGGGTATGGTGTCACTTTGGCAGTGGCTTAAAGAACCCGCCTTATCTCTGCTCCACTTGATTATATGGCTGACATACTCTAGTAATGGCTGTTAGTTTTTGCGGGGTGGGTTGTTTGCTTCTTTCGCCTCTCATTCTAGGCCAAGCTGTCTCGGCAGTTGTGCTCAGAGATGCCTTTATGTTGTGCCAGGCGCTCAGCATGATGCTGCCTGAAGGATGCTGCTGTGCTTTTTATTGCACAAATGTGGATTCACAGAACGTTTTCTGGGCACTATCAGTTACAGGAGGGTACAAAAGCATACAAATTAATGGTGGGGGTCAGACACCTGTTCTTGCAAGAAGTTTCAAAAAGCAACGCGAATCTTTAAGGCTCGTGAAAGACAACTGCCACGTTTTTGTATGTGATCTGGCACTCTTTGGACACAAGTCTATCCTTCTATCTTAATTTCTTTCTTCAACTGTTTACCCCGGTGTGCCAGACCCTTCTATTATTGGAGGTCTCTACACACACTCTCACATCCCACCAGTGTGAATTCTTCTGCCTTGCTGCTTTATCAGCCATACTGTATTACTCCTTACTTCTTGATGGAAGACCTCAGAGCTTGTCACCTTTAATAGTTGGAGGTCCTCATTTTTTAATTTAAGCTTCCATAATCTATCCTCATGCTGAATCAGTCATGCTTCAATTAAATCCATCGAGAACTGGTCTGTCTTGGTTTAGTCAATTAGAATGGGGTTGGTTGGACTCCATTGATGTTGTTTGTTTTGTTCTTCTAGTCTGCTCAGGCAGTGTGGTTAGTTTAGTACTTTTCTTTGCTTTTGTCTCTAGGCTCTTATTGGGAGGGTATGGGTGGTTTTAGGTACTTTTGGGTTACACTGTTCAATTCTTATTTGGGTTTTTTTGAACATTAGAACAATCTACACAAGAACAGGCCATTCAGCCCAACAAAGCTCGCCAGTCCTATCCACTTATTTCTTCTAAAATAACATCAAGTTGAGGTTTGAAAGTCCCTAAAGTGCTACTGTTTACCACGCTACTTGGTTGTTAATTCCATGTGTCTGTGAAAAGATAAAAATTCTTAACACTTGCATGAAATTTACCCTTAACAAGTTTCCAACTATACAATACAATACAATACAATACACTTGTTTTTTGTATAGCCCAAAATCACACAAGAGTTCCGCATGTGTCCCCATGTTTTTCTTGAACTCATTTTAAAATAAAAGTCTCAATCCACTGTACTAATTCCCTTCATAATTTTAAACACTTCAATCAAGTCTCGTCTTAACCTTCTTTTGCTTAAACTGTAAAGGCTCAGCTCTTTTAATCTTTCTTCATAATTCATCCCCTGTAGTCCTGGAATCAGCCTAGTTGCTCTTCTCTGGACCTTTTCTTGTGATGCTATGTCTTTTTTGTAGCCTGGAGACCAAAACTGCACCCAGTACTCAAGATGAGGCCTCACCAGTGTGTTATAAAGCTTGAGCAGAACCTCCTGTGACTTGTGCTCGACACATCAAGGCGCTATATAACCTGACATTCTGTTTGCCTTCTTAATGGCTTCTGAACACTGTCTGGAAGTCGATAGCTTAGAGTCCACTATGAGTCCTAAATCCTTCTCATAAGGTGTACTTTTCATTTTCAGATTTCTTGTTGTGTATTCAGACCTGACATTTTTACATCCTATAATAATAATAATAATAATACATTTTATTTATATAGCGCCTTTCCCATGCTCAAGGCACTTCCATCCATCCATCCATTTTCCAACCCGCTATATTCCTAACTACAGGGTCACGGGGGTCTGCTGGAGCCAATCCCAGCCAACACAGGGCACAAGGCAGGAACCAATCCCGGGCAGGGTGCCAACCCACCGCAGGACACACACAAACACACCCACACACCAAGCACACACTAGGGCCAATTTTAGAAACGCCAATCCACCTAACCTGCATGTCTTTGGACTGTGGGAGGAAACCGGAGCACCCGGAGGAAACCCACGCAGACACGGGGAGAACATGCAAACTCCACGCAGCGAGGACCCGGGAAGCGAACCTCAGGTCCCCAGATCTCCCAACTGCGAGGCAGCAGCGCTACCCACTGCGCCACTGTGCCGCCCACGCGCAAGGCACTTACAGAATATAATAAAGAACGGCAGCGAATACAGTATATAGCATTGTACAAACCAGATAAATAAATAAAGAAGATTAAGACAGTGAATTCTGAAAAAAGAAAAGAAACAGACCACATAATTGCTGGTCTCGCACACACACACACACACACACAGGTTACATTAGCATCTTGACAGAGAAGTAAACTGAGAGAAGGGTAATAAAGTCCAGTAGAGCTAAAAGCTTTCCTGAACAGATGAGTTTTGAGTTGTTTTTTTAAAGAATTCATGGAGTCAGCTGACCTGATTAATTTCGGTAGGTCATTCCAGAGTCTGGGCGCTATACAGCTGAAGGCCCTGCTGTCACCCATGGAGTGTAGATTAGTGAGGGGCACAACAAGATTACCAGAATCAGAGGACCTTAGTGGGCGGGCAGGCACATAGTGATGGAGAAGGTCACTGATGTAGTTTGGCGCGAGGTTATTTAAGGCTTTGTAAGTTATTAGTAGGATTTTATATTCGATTCTGTAAGACACAGGGAGCCAGTGAAGACGGAGCAGGATGGGTGTGATGTGCTCGCTGCTGCTGGTTTGAGTAAGGACTCTTGCAGCTGAGTTTTGAATAAGCTGGAGCTGTGATATAAGATTAGAAGGGGCACCTGCCAGCAGCGAGTTACAATAATCGATGTGGGATGTGATAAAAGCAGGGACAAGTTTCTCAGCGTTAGAAACTCCTATGTGTAATACTTTACATTTACTGATATTAAATTTCATTTGCCACAAATCTACCAAGGCCTGTATGCTGTCCAAGTCCCTCTGTGATGATTCAACAGATTTGAGATTATCTGCCAATCCACCTATCTTGTTATCATCAGCAAACTTTACCAGCTTGTTATTTAAATTCCTATCCAAATTATTTATATACTAGACGTCCCCCGCGGCTCCACCCGCGTAGAAGTGAAGGAGGACTGTGACGATGCGGGTTCTACTCCATGCAGCCTCTGGGACCTCTTGAACCCGACACCGTCGGTAATGTCACCGATGAGCTTGGCAGTGAGGCACAACAAAGCAAAGGGGATGGTGCAAAAAGTGCAAAGGGCTTTTATTTTAAAACCAACAAAACAAGTGTTCAAATAAATAATGCAGTGAATCAAAATATGTCATTAAATAAATAATCCATAAAAACAGAGGTAAAAAGTGGAGGTTAAAATCCAATGGAAAGAATCTTTAAAAAACAATGAGGTGAAACAATGGCTGGAAGCAGTCTCTTAAAATCCAAAGCATGCTGCCTTCTTTCTACCTGGCGGCTCCTCTGCTTCTCCCATCGGGCTTCGCAACAGGAGAGTTGCCAACCTGCAGGCGCAGCTGCCTTCCACACTGGTCCGGTAGCCCTCCGATCCCTGGCTATGTCGGGCTTCATCTGGACTGAGACTTGGGTTCTTTCCCCAGTGGCCAGGGCGCTCACGCTGGGGCTAAACCAGCCCAAAGCCTCCACAACTGCCGCTGCCTTTCGACGGCCAGTCGTCTTCACTGCCGGTCACTCCAGCTCCATGATCGCTCAGCTGGAGTGACCGCTTTCGTCAGCTCCACCGAGTGTCGGCCAAACACTCTTCTGCAGGGGCTCACCTCCCAGCTGCCTGCCTTTGCTCCATCGAGCCTGCTCTTTCTCACTTGCTCAGTCTCTCTCGCACCGGCTATCCTCTCCATGCTTCCTGCCACCTTCTTCCCTGCAATCTCCATCTTTCTTTTCTTTTTTTTTCCTTCCTTATTCCCTTCTAGCCACCTCGCGCTTCAATATATCACGGGGACGTGGACCAGCTTTGGAAATCAGCAGCTCCTGGGAACAATTATGGATGCGGACGACTTCTCACCTGTACACTTAAGCGAGAATCTCCCGCATGATGAACTCCCCGGGAACCGCTCGGCCGCAAACCACCATGCCCCCTCGCTAAGCTGCGAGTGTGGCGATTATTTATTTTAAAAAGTGTCCTTTTTGACATGAGCTGTGGACCCGCTACACCACAAGGACAAACTTTAAAAATCAATGAACAAACAGGTGTCGCTAGCTAACGGAGGCAAGGTACAATCCAAAACGCAGAGGTACACTGACTCGAATGGAGGATTGCTCGTGAGTGAGGAGCATAACATCACGTGTTCCCCTTCCCTCGACCCGCAGCCTCTCTCTCGGAATTAGCATGAATATATCGCTCCTGCAAGTGAACTATGATTCATAGTGCGATGAGAGAAGTCACAAAATCAACCGGAATGTTCAAGTAAATTCTAGAAAAAAAACCATGATTTAAATCCGTTAAGCAGTTCTCTCGATTGCTACCTAAATGGATGTAAGGTACTCGCCCCAAAGCTGGCGCTTGAGTGAGGATGGCCCTGCCCCCCTTCCCTCGGCCCGCTGCATCTCTCTCGTATTCGTGCAAATAAATCAGTTACCACAAGCAAACTGTGATTCTTAGTGCGATGTGAGAAGTCGCAAAATCAACCGGAATGTTCAAGTAAATTCTAGAAAAAAATCCCAATTTAAATCCATTAAGCAGTTCTCTTGATCGCTAGCTAAGCGGATGTAAGGTACTCACCCCGAAGCTGGCACTTGAGTAAGGAGTAAGGTGATTCTTAGTGCGATAAGAGAAATCGCAAAGTCAACCGGAATGTTCAAGCAAATTATAGAAAAATACCTGATCTAAATCTGTGAAGTAGTTCTCTTGTGAAAAGCGGACAGACAGACAGATAGACGTTAGATTTGATATATATAGAGAGATATATTAACAACAGGAGTGGCCCAAGCACTGACCCCAGCGGAGCACCACTCTTCACATCAGCCAAGTAAGTTCCCTCACACCCTCTGCTTCCTGTGTCTGAGCCAATTCTGCACCCATCGACACACCACTCCCTGACCTGCCACTTCTTTTAGTTTGATGCCCACCCTCTCATGTTGCACCTTATCAAATGCTTTCTGAAAGTCCACATAAATAATCTCATAAGCTCCACTTTGATAGTATCCTTTTGTTGCTTCCAGCATGGTAGTACAACACGACCCCCTTCTTCCGAATCCATGCTGACTGTTCAGTAAAATTCCTGTCCTTGCCATGTGCTGCTCAATCTTTCCTTTAATAATTCCTTCCATTAATTTACCTGTGATATCTGCCACTACTGGAAGTCAATATAGTCATCTGAAAAGAGGAGTGATGGAGACAAACTTTGTGAAAACATGTGTTCAATTTGACATTACGTGTTACCGAGTGTAGACTGATGGGCAAAAATGGCAAATTCATCCATTTAAAATTAAATCTACAACATAATAGTACATGAAGAAAGTGAAGGGGTCTGAAGACTTTCTCAATGCACTGTAAGTGGGAGACTTGACCCCGATGACGGTGTCAGATGTTGCTAATTCCTTCTCGATGGTGATAACTATAAAGCAGAGCCTGACAATATAAGCAATGTGTGTGTATGTGTGGCCAATCATTTGCCCAAAATAAAATGTCAATATCTATATATTGATGTTTACTGTATTTCTGAGTAACATTCATATGACAGTAGAGACATTTTTTCTCCCAACAGAGATCCTAACATTTGCATTCTGTTTCTTTTTTTTTCTGAATGTACTTACCTTCCCAGGAGGCCCTGTGCCACGCTTAAGAGTTAGTCATGCCATTCAGGGGGCACCGAGATGCTGGTTTTAGTCAGGGCCCCAGAGGCAGTAGGCTCTGCTCCATTTCAGAACAGTGACAAAGAAAGGTGCTGTGCGTGACTCACCTTGTTGGGTCTGAGCGAGCCTTGCTATTTATTCAGCTGACTTGCTTCTCATCCCGATGTGTTGGGTGGGATGAGGGGGAAAGTGGTGACACAGAGAGAGAGAAAGAAAGAGAGAAAGCAAGTGCAAATAACACAGTGACATGCAGACGTCTGCTGCAGAGCCAAAACAAAATTGGAGCAGAAGAAGCCAACCTGGCGCTTAAGAATG
The DNA here is from genome assembly GCF_900747795.2 of Erpetoichthys calabaricus. Lineage (NCBI taxonomy): Eukaryota > Metazoa > Chordata > Cladistia > Polypteriformes > Polypteridae > Erpetoichthys > Erpetoichthys calabaricus. Next base: position 24,294,798 of record NC_041396.2, on the reverse strand, counting down.
CAGCTCTGCCAGCACTCTGAAATACAGTAAGTAGATAGATAGATAGATAGATAGATAGATAGATAGATAGATAGATAGATAGATAGATAGATAGATAGATAGATAGATAGATAGATAGATAGATAGATAGATAGATAGATAGATAGATAGATATGAAAGGCACTATATAACAGATAGATAGATAGATAGATAGATAGATAGATAGATAGATAGATAGATAGATAGATAGATAGATAGATAGATAGATAGATAGATAGATAGATATGAAAGGCACTATATAACAGATAGATAGATAGATAGATAGATAGATAGATAGATAGATAGATAGATAGATAGATAGATAGATAGATAGATAGATAGATAGATATGAAAGGCACTATATAACAGATAGATAGATAGATAGATAGATAGATAGATAGATAGATAGATAGATAGATAGATAGATAGATAGATAGATAGATAGATATGAAAGGCACTATATAACAGATAGATAGATAGATAGATAGATAGATAGATAGATAGATAGATATGAAAGGCACTATATAACAGATAGATAGATAGATAGATAGATAGATAGATAGATAGATAGATAGATAGATAGATAGATAGATAGATAGATAGATAGATAGATAGATAGATAGATAGATAGATAGATAGATAGATAGATAGATAGATAGATGCCACCCTTCTAAGGAAGTATAGTCTCCATCGAGTGACCTGATGGTGTATCCTGCAGTTGAAACACAATGGGATTAATGGGTCTCTTCGATACTCTATTCATGTCTTAGTAGCTCACCCCCAGATAAACAACCCAAAAATGTGGAATTTCAACAAGAAAAAATGTTACTATTTGTAACAGAAACATGTAAATACCAAAATGTCAACATAAATAGAGTAGGAAAGGTCTGTGCAGTGTCCTCTGAATTAGACGGCCTTCATGTCATATTCTTTGAATGAGTCACCAATGGACAGCCTGACGTCACAATCAGGACAGCAGAAGTGTGTTTCTTTGTGCCCTTTTCATGTTGCTTGTACATGATAGGTAGAATGTCAGTACCTGATCTGCACGAGCGAGCTGCCCATTTTGTTATAGTAGGCTACCACAGCACAAGGCTTTATGACTTCTACATTTCCCCCCGACACGAACATTGACACTTGCTGCAGTGTGAACTGTGCTTAGGGGGCTAACGTCTCTCTTGTCCTTGCACTTGATCACAATCATTTCATCTTTTTTGCTGTGTAGCTGCTATCCCACCATAGTGAACCTTCTTCTTATTTTGGCTGCTCCCTTTAGGGATCGCCACAGCAGATCATCTTCTTCCATATCTTCCTCTCTTCTTCATCTTGCTCTGTCACACCCATCACCTGCATGTCCTCTCTCACCACATCCATAAACCTTCTCTTAGGCCTTCCTCTTTTCCTCTTCCCTGGCAGCTCTATCCTTAGCATCCTTCTTCCAATATACTCAGGCATATTACAGCGGTCCTCTACTACAGTGCAACATTAGTCTCACTATCTGTTATATTTCAGCCAGGGTTCCTCCCTTGATCGGAGTTCATATTCTTGATTAATTAATTTTTTAATTTTCTTTGTTAAGTTACTTTAATGTATTACAGTATATGATTTGTGCACTATGCCTTGGTTGTGTTCCATGTGTTTTCGTGGGTGATCCCCCAAGAGGCCACCTGCCTACCACCACTAGGAACCGTCCTCCACCCTATAACTCCGGAGTGTCTCCCATAGTTCCTAGTGGTTCATTTGGAAATTGTTCAGGTGTGTGGTGAGTGTATCTTTGTATTATTTTGGTGCTTTTCTCTTCAGTCTGTACACCTCAGACTATAAATAAAAAAGCAGGACATGTCACCTGCAGAAATTCTCAGATAATTCTGCACTGATGAGGGAGATGAGACACAGGAGACGAGTGAGGTGGGGACCTTTGAGAACTGTCTGCAGCTTAACATCAGCAAAACCAAGGAACTGGTTGTTGACTTAGACCACAATAAACAGCCTCTATGTCGACTCATTATTCAAGGAGCAGATGTAGAGGTCGTCCACTCCTACAAGAACTTGGAGGTCCACATTAGTGACAGGTTGGACTGGTATAAGAACACAGAACTATAGAAGAACTATAGAACTATAGAAGAAAGGGCAGAGCAGGCTCTTTTACCTTAGGAATCAACAAGCTAATTAAAAGGGCAAGCTCAGTTATAGGATGCAGTCTGAACCTCCTGGAGAGAATTAAAGCAAAACCGAGTGCCATTATGAACCATGCTACACATGGTGTTTATGAACAAAAGCTGCACATCCTCTCTCTGATACACTGACACTGAGGACTTTCAGACAACAAATCATTGAGCAGAAGTGTGTCAAGAAATGCTTTTACAGAAGCTCTTCAAATAAATAAATACTTAAGTAGATAAATAAGTATATACACACACATGTACACACACACACACTCACACACACTGCACACCAGAATGACTATAAAGTAAAAAAATAAAAAAGAAAGGAAACTTCTGACTTGGCAGTCCCAGTCACAGTGAGGCAGTATACAGGTTGCTATAAAGGACCCCCATTGCATTTCTTGACACACTTCTGCTGAATAATTCGTTGTCTGAAAGTCCTCAGTGTTAGTGTGTATGAGAGAGGATGTGCAGCATTTGTTCATAACCACCATCAGTTTGTGTTAATTCTCTCCTTTTCTGGATTCTCCAGGGGGTCCAGAGTGTGCCCCTTTTAATTAGCCTGTTGATTTGGTAGACCTCTCTTGAAGTGATGTTACCAGCCCAGCACATCACAGTATAGAAAGTTACACTGGCCATCGCAAAGTTATAGAAGATGTGATGGAGGTCACTTCTGACATTAAAGGGTACACATTCTCCTAAGGAAGAAGACGCTGTTCTGCCCTTTCTTATATACTGTAGTTCCTCTGTGTTCCAATGCCTGTCAAAGTCAATTCCAGAAGCAAACAAAATCTCAATACAGAATTCAATGAGAGGTCAAAAGAGTAGAGCAGAAGATCAAAAAATCCAATAATATCAAAAAAAGTACTAAACACAGCAAAACGCAAGTAAACTCGTCAACTCCAGTGCCCATTCACAATGAACCAACAGGAAGTGTTGAAGATCTGCTGGAGGGCAGTTGCTAGTGATGATGGGCAGGAGGCTCACCTCTGGAGGGACCACCCATACAACTCATGGATTAATAGCACAGAGAAAGAAAATACAGCAGATAATTAACGTAAAAATGGCTCAACAAAGAACAAAAAGGACCAAAACACAGCCAGGGGAAGAACCCCAGGTGAGCTCTAACAGGTGTCCCTCAGGGGTCAGTTTAATATTCTCTTTTTAATATACATAAATGATCTGGACAAGAATATAATCAGTAGAATGGTTACACTTGCAGATAAAACTAGTCTAGTCGGAAGGGTAGAATATAATGTAGAATCAGCTAAATTATTACAGAGGGACATGGACACCAAATAAGCTTGGGTAAATCTGTGGCGGTCAGTAAATGTAAAGTATTACATGTAGAAAGTAAAAATGTTAGATTTGAATACCCAATGATAGGTCTGCAACTTGAAAGTACCCCTTATGAGAAGAACTTAGGAGTCATATGGGACTTATTGTTCTTTATGTACATCCGAACACTGTGCAGGGATGATCAAGAAGTTTAATAGTATGTTAGGTTACATATAGGAGGGATTAAGTTTAAGTTATTTAACATACTAGTACTGTGTGCAGTTTGAGTGTCCACATTACAAAAAAGACATAACAGCACTAGAGAAAGTCCAGAAAAGAGCGACTAGGCCAGAGGAATGAGATATGAGGAGAGATGGAAGAAGCTAACCCTAACCCTAACCTTAAGAGGGGGCAAGCTTCAAGTGTTTAAAAATATAAAAAGAATTACAACAGTGGATCCAGACTGCTACATTAAAATTAATATAACAAAAACATTAGGATGCTGTTAGAAAATTGTAAAGAGCAGATTTTGCACAAATTTTAAAAAGATTTTCTTCACAGAAAGAACCATAGGGAATTGTGGTGAAGAATCGGACTTTAGGGACCATCAAATGATGACTTGTTGTTATTTTAGGGGAATAGGATGGACAAGCTTTGGGGGGCACATGGCCTGTTCTTGTCACAGTAAGTTCTAATGTTCTAATCCTAGGCCAAGTTTAAATTAGCAGTCAAACTAACCACTTTGGGATGTGGGAGACAAACTGGATTATCTAGAGAATTTGGGAGGAACGTGCAAACTCCACACAGACAGTGAGCAGATCAAGATTTGAACGCAGTGACAGTTAAATATCTTCTTATGTAATAAACCACCGTGGCTATCCGTTTGTCTGTCCAGGATTTTAAATCACCTGTAGCTTGCAAACCGTTTGACCTATTGATCTGAAATTTGGTATACATATACTACGTGACATCTACTATACGCTTTTTGCCTGATGATTGACCTCCAAGGTTATTCCTCTTTTTATTTTTATTTTATTTTATTATAGAATCAACTCTCGGCAGCGGCCAGCAAGGCGAACTTGCGGCGCATGCGTACGGGTGCCGTTCTCATCCCTACCACCTTCGACGTCACTTCCTCTACTTCTTCATATCTTAAATCATTCTTGAGGCAGATTGAAAACTTAAGTGCCAGCTTAAGTGAAAATTTCAAGAAAACGTACTAAGTAATTGCAATACAAACACTGACTTAATCAGTTTTAACGCAAAAAGATGCCAACGAATGAAGAGAAGAAGCGGGCCGCTGGGGTTGAAAAAAGAAGAGCTGCTCATGCAGCAGCAAGCGCATCAAACTCTGAGCAAACAAATGGTAAACGTACAGAGAAAGAGTATGAATACTTGGAATGTTCAAGTCAAGTGTATTCACTGCACGATATCGGGCAGTGCGCCGTTACTGGTATAATATAATATATCTTAAAATATATACATACTGGTTTTATTAATTTTACTGTCATAATCCTCCGACTTCACAGTGCTCTTATTTTTTTGTAGTATGTTCACATTTCCCTTTTTTGCCAGCTGTCCTTTTCTGCGTGTTTCCTGGGTTTTGATTCAAAATGTCACATAAGTTTTACTTTACACTTGTCTGAGCAGGTCACACAGTGTCACCCATGAGAGAAGCACTTTGAACGGAGTTGAACGTCTGAAAAACACACACTCACTCGGAAGTGCCGCTGTTTGAAATCGCGGGGGTAATTTGATGGGATGAGTCAAATCCGTGCCATAAATACGCATTCTGCTATATCACCTCTGTCTATCACACTGGCACTGGAGAGTGGCGAGGAGTCGAATGTTTGCAGGACGTGCCAGTAAGAATGTCACAGTATTCTGTACTAGAAGGCTACACTACTTCTGCTTACTATACCCATTAAGATCATGGCCGCTGCATTTTTTTCACTCGGAACTTGAGTTTTTACTTCTTCCTGTATGTTTTTTTTAATTCATCATTTATTTTCTTCTTTAAAGTTTTGAATATATTTCAATTGTATTTTTATGGGGCGGCACGGTGGCGCAGTGGTAGCGCTGCTGCCTTGCAGTTAGGAGACCTGGGTTCGCTTCCCGGGTCCACCCTGCGTGGAGTTTGCATGTTCTCCCCGTGTCTGCGTGGGTTTCCTCTGGGCGCTCCGGTTTCCTCCCACTGTCCAAAGACATGCAGGTTAGGTGGATTGGCGATTCTAAATTGGCCCTCGTGTGTGCTTGGTGTGTGGGTGTGTTTGTGTGTGTCCTGCGGTGGGTTGGCACCCTGCCCGGGATTGGTTCCTGCCTTGTGCCCTGTGTTGGCTGGGATTGGCTCCAGCAGACCCCCGTGACCCTGTGTTCGGATTCAGCGGGTTAGAAAATGGATGGATGGATGGATGTATTTTTATGTCACGTGATTTACACAGCACAATCTCAAACACGGGTCTGGCTGCGACTCACAATAGAGTTAAGCCATGGGCCTCCAGAACTCTTCTCAGTTGCCGAGCCAATCAAATTGCTCACATCCAATAACATTATGTGGCCTTTGCATTAAACGTCAGTCATGTTACACATCACGTCCACTCAACTGTGTTTTTCTCAACATGCCCATTTTTTAAGGTGCACTTCATGTGTTGTTCTCATAAAACATCCTCACGCTATGGTTAAGGTGAAGGTTGTGAGGGAGTTAACTTATCCTACTCACGAGTAATGCTGATTTTTGAGTAGACGTGTTTGGTGTTTGGTGATAGATGGTGTGATGGACGGCCAAAGGATGGAAAGATGGGGTAAGGCAGCTACTTTGGGACACTGCCTCCCCCAAGATGCTAGATGGCGGCTTCCCTACAGCATAGCGGCACCCCAGATTCCCACAGGATACCATGGGATCTGGAGTTTGTCTTCACAGCCCTGCTGGGAGATTGGGGAGTTTCTACTTTCTGCATAGCCCGACAATACTCCAAAATCACGGGGATGGTTGTCCCGTAGTACTTTCAGACTGAAGAACATGCAAGTTCTCCATCTGACACGGAAGTGCTGGCAAGTCACGGGGACGGAAGGACAGAAGCACTTCCAGGTCAAGGACTATAAATAGGACTGCTGTAAACCCAGCAAGCGAGCCGGAGTTAGGAGGTTGAAGACAAAGCTTGCTGGGAGGTGTGGAGGAGAGAATTGCGTGTGATTAATGATTGCATGTTGTGATTATTTACTTGCCTGTATATCGTGGCTGTGGTGCTTCAAGGTCACTATATTTATAAAAGAAAGGAATTAAAAATACCTGTTTGTACTTTTACCTGGTGTCCTGGACGTCTGTCTGTCGGGTTAGAGGAGCAACAGCGCCCTCTAGTGTCACAGTGGGCTGTGCACTAAGAAAGTCGTATAATGAGTAGTAGATGACGTGGGTTTGCTGGCATCCCAGCTGGGATGGATAGTTCCTTACCTGGACAGGAGGCCTGTTTAATGGAAGGATGTGGGTGGTTGGACATACCCACTGGGAAGGCTACCACTAACCACTAAAGACCATTATAATGGGTGGACAGAGGGAGACAGCTTCCCAGGGTCATGTGCTCCCCCAGTACACTAGGTGGCGACATCCCTCTGTTTGGATACCCGCAAGACTGCATGGAAGTTGAAGTTTAGGTGGGCAGCCCTGCTGGAACGTCCTTGGTTCCTCGTAGGGGATGCTGTTGGTGGCAGGCTCTCTTATCACATCTGGAAGTGCGTCCTTTATGCAGTGTGATGCCACCGCAAGTACTCCCAGGTCCCAGTATACAAGAAGCTGCTATGCTTCATCCAGGGAGTCAGAGTCGGCAGAGTAGTGACTTGGGAGGAGTGAAGAAGGGAGAAATGTATTACTGGAGTTGTGCAGTGTGTGTAAGGTATGTTGTGTCCCCTGGAACTGTGTCTGTAAAGTTGTGTCATGGGTGTGGTGCTGTGAGACACCCCCTAGTGGCCACAATGATTGTGGGCAGCAGACAGAAACTTCTCAGTGTCAGGATTGTGAATATCTTCTGCTTCTTTTGTGGTGGTGGTGGTGGGGTTATACCCTAAGGCAGGGGTCGTCAAGTCCGATCTTGGAGGACCACCGTGGCTGCAGGTTTTCATTCTAACCCTTTGTTTTAATGAGTGCCCTGTGTGTGCTGCTAATTAACTTCTTGTGAATTCATTTTAATGGACTTGTTTTTTAAGATTTGTTCCCCTGAATTTCTCTATCGTTCCTCTGAATTGCTTCATTTCTTTCCTTAAATGGCACCCAAACAGAAATGAAATGTGAAGTGAGGGAGCCAACAGAAGACCAACTAAGTCAGGGCCTCAAACTCCAACCAATTTCACTTCAATCAGCTGCTTACTGAGGTGCCGAGTCTTGTCGTTAATTAAACTCGTTCTTTAATTCCATGGCTTGTTGCTGCTCTCATTGTGTAATAGCAGACATTTCAGAAGTTGTGATTTTCTCTTTTCTAAGAGCTCTGCTAAAATGTTTTGGGGACCTGAGTAGATCGACATTCCTGAGACCTTCACCTTTCTTTATTTTCAGATATTCAGTTGTTTTGGTTTATTTTGTATCTCCTTATTGTTTGGCTGCTAATTAAGGAAAAAGAAACAATTAAGGCAGGGGTGGGCAAATTCATTCCTGGAGGGCCGCAGTGGCTGCAGGTTTTTGCTCCAACCCAATTGCTTAATAAGAAGCACGTATTGCTCTAGAAACATCTTCTGCTTCATTTTAGTTGTCTCCCTCATTAAGATTTGGAACCCTTATTGCTTATTTAAGTCTTAAACAGCTGCATTCTCAGTTTTTAATTGCTCCTTATTAGCAATAAGATGCAAATGACAAAAGAAACCAGCAGTTATCCATTTTGCTTGTTACCCTTTACACCTGTGTGTATTTATCGTGCACTATTTGGTTTAATTAAATACTTGGAAGGAAAGAGAAGAGAAAAAAGTGAAGGACTGAGAATTACTCATCCGTTTTACACTTCAAAGTATTTGGATGATATCCTTAGAATGGAAAAAAAAATCTAGGATATGAGAATGACTTGACATAGCAGAGTTAAAGCACTAACAAGCCATGAAATGTAATTAATGGCAAGGATTGTTTTCTAATTAAGCAACTGGGTTGGAACAAAAACCCGCGGCCACTGCGGCCCTCCAGGAATGACTTTGCCCACCCCTGAATTAAGGGGTCTGAGTCTTCAAGAACAAGTCGATTAAAATTAGTTCAAAAGAAGAGAATTAGCTGCAAAAACAAAGCACTCATTAAGAAAAGGGTTAGAATGAAAACCCGCAGCCATGGTGGTCCTCCAGGACTGGAGGTGGTGACCCCTGCCCTAAGGCACGGGTGTCGAACTCCAGTCCTGGAGGGGCCGCAGTGGCTGCAGGTTTTCATTCTAACCCTTTTCTTAATGAGTGCTTTGTTTTTGCTGCTAATTCACTTCTTCTGCTTTAGTTTTAATTAACTTGACTCGGGTCCCTTAGTTGTTTCTTTTTCCTTAATTAGCAGCCAAACAATAATGAGACGCAAAACAGGTCACCTCATGACCATCTTACATGTGCCCATCACATAGTATCTAAAAATTAATAAAGGTGATGGTCTCGGTAAGGTTGATTGCTCCGGTCACCAAAACATTTTGACGATGTTCTTAGAAAAATCAACAGTTTTGGAAATGTCTACTGTGGCAGAATGAAAGCAGCAACAAGCCATTAAATTAAATAACGGGTTTAATTAACAGCAAGAATCAGCTTCTCATTAAAGGATTAGTTGGAGTGAAATTAGTTTAGCTGGTCATCTGTTAGCTCATTTCACATTTCATTTTATTCCAGCTACCATTTAATGAAGAAAGGAATAAATTCACGGGACTGAATCCTTAAAATCAGGGATATTAAAATGAAGGAAAAAGAAGTTAATTAGCAGTGAAAACTGGTCATTGATTAGGAAAAGGGTCAGAATGAAAACCTGCAGCCACTGCGGCCCTCCAGGCCCGGAGTTCGACACCCCTGCCCAAAGGTATCCATTGTGTTCATTGTGGAAGAAAATCAGACAGAAAAAAACCCAGGCAGGAGGAAGCTTGTCAGCGTGCAATTAATTTCTTTTCTCATGAGAAGGGAGCAACCCAGGCGGGATGGTCCTTGAATAGAGGCAAAAAATCTGTATTTACCTTATTTATAATCACTTTTTTATCAGAATAGGCGTACACAACATGTGATTTAAAGTTAACATTTTACTGATTGATCCTTTCAGGAGTCTGATTGAATCACTGTTGCACAATACTTCATTGATTTGCTTATTTGCTGATTTTGCTCTGTCCACTTTATCTTCTTTATTCTGAAAGGTTAAAGTCCAGACTGTGTGTATGTGCAGTTTAACATGTTTAGCATTCCACTCTTTCTTATCTTGCACAACACCATTTAAAAAGACATCATATTTTAACTTTACAATTTACAGAAACATTACATTTTAGCCTTACAATTTCTTAGCAGGCTATTCTAAAGCATGCTATCACTCCCATTAAGGCTAAAGCACTAAAATGTTCTTCCATTTTATTCATTTTTGAAATATAGCTATAATTTAAATTTTGTTTTGTGATTTGGCCCGTTATATTGTCACCATTCTGAGGAGGCTATTTCTTGGTCAGTGCAATGTACTGGTAAAGCTCCACAGATTTTAATTCTCCAGCAGGTACTTCTTTGAAAAATGTTATGTTTAAGAAAGTTAGGCCTTAATTCTCCACCACCACCAACTAACAACAGCCATTGATGCCATTTTTACATGATTTGAATTGGTATCCCCTGTATGTGAAAGCCATTGAGCCATTTGGGATATATGACATTGTGAGGCACTGTTAAGAAGAAGGTATTTGAAGGACCCTATTAAGACGTGTATTTGCAATTTATTATCACTGTTTTTTTTTAAACATGACTCACTGGTACAAAAATATTTAATAAAGAAAAATGTGATAACGAGTCTTTGATGAAGTCACTAAAAATACAAAATGCTTCATCTTTAAAATCAATTAACAGTTCCTGAACTCACCTGAATGTTACACCATGCGTCCATTCTCCATCTTGTTGTTATTTTGTTAACTTTCAACAAATGTTCATGAAATACATAATGTAACTGTGATGGACAGCCGGGATGCCCAAAGAATAAAAGGATGGAGGAAGGCAGCTACTTGTGGACACTGCCTCACCCAAAGCGCTAGATGGCAGCTTTCCTGGACTGCAGCGGTGCCGCGGATTCCTGCAGGGCACTATGGGACATGGAGTCTGACAACGCAGCCCTGCTGGGTACTGTGGGTGCCACCAGGGGACGCTGCAAGAAGACCGGAGGAGTCATGGTTCATCCATAGCCTGGACGTACTCCCAAGTCATGAGGATGGAAGCTCTTCCAGGCTGAAAAAGAAGAAAGTTCTCCACGTGGCCAGAAGGACAGAAGCACTTCCGGGTCAAGGACTATATAAAGGACTGCTGTGAACCCAATAAGTGAGCCAGAGCCGGGAGGTGTATGACACAGCTTGCTGGAAGGTGTGAAGGAGAGAATTTCTAATTATTATAGAGAATTGTGCTTATTTAATTTATTTATTGTGGCTGTGGTGCTTGAGAGCACGGTTTAGAGAAGAATAGAATAAAAATACTTCTCATTGCTTATACCCTGTCTTCCATCTGTCTGTTGTGTTTAAAGGGGCGACAGCGACCCCTAGCATCTTACAGTAACATTCTCCAACCCACTCCTCCCAATTTACGGTCACTGGTGGCCAGAGCCAATCCAGCAGCATTGGGCCAAAGGCATGGAACAACCAGTCCATCGCAGGGCCTCTACAAAGCTCATACACACCTGCACCAACATGGGGCCGATATGGAATCACTCTTGGAACTGTGGGAGAAAACTTGAGTACCCAGGGCAAAACATTCAGACACGGGCAGAATAGGCAAACTTCACATGGACAATGACTGGGTCTGGCATTTATTCACTGCTCAAGAAGGCTGAACTTGTCCCAAAGCACATAAATCCCAATAATTTCCAAAACAAACTTACAAAAACACTCACTAGAGGGGGATGTACCACCAAACCCTGGCTAGTAATAAGGGCAATCACCCAATCTTAAAAAAAAAATAAAGTTTATTCTCAAAATGCTCTGTGAAATAAATAGCCTCAACGCACAAAAAAAGGTTTGGGGCAGCCACACGTATACTTGAAGCCTGGCTGCAAAATGGCAAATAAGTAGCACAGATGTGTACAGAAGTGGTCTTGTATTTAAGGCAGGCAGGTGGAAATGACATCATCGAGGCCCGGAACTGGAAGTGCCAGGGAACATCAGCAGAAACATGACAGAACTTACAGTCATATGAAAAAGTTTGGGAACCCCTCTTAATTCTTTGGATTTTTGTTTATCATTGGCTGAGCTTTCAAAGTAGCAACTTCCTTTTAATATACGACATGCCTTATGGAAACAGTAGTATTTCAACAGTGACATTAAGTTTATGGGATTAACAGAAAATATGCAATATGCATCATAACAAAATTAGACAGGTGCATACATTTGGGCACCCCAACAGAGATATGACATCAATACTTAGTTGACCCTCCTTTTGTAAATATAACAGCCTCTAGACGCTGTCCTCCTATAGCCTTTGATGAGTGTCTAGATTCTGGATGAAGGTATTGTTGACCATTCTTCATCCAAAATCTCTCCAGTTCAGTTAAATTTGATGGCTGCCGAGCATGGACAGCCTGCTTCAAATCATCTCATAGCTTTCCGATGATATTCAAGTCAGGGGACTGTGACGGCCATTCCAGAACATTGTACTTCTCCCTCTGCATGAATGCCTTTGTAGATTTCGAACTGTGTTTTGGGTCATTGTCTTGTTGGAATATCCAACCCCTGCGTAACTTCAACTTTGTGACTGATGCTTGAACATTATCCTGAAGAATTTGTTGATATTAAGAGATGCCCTTCAACATCTGCAATAAGATGCTGCAGATGTTCTATCAGACGGTTGTGGCGAGTGCCCTCTTCTATGCGGTGGTGTGCTGGGGAGGCAGCATAAAGAAGAAGGACGCCTCACGCCTGGACAAACTGGCGAGGAAGGCAGGCTCTATTGTAGGCATGGAGCTGGACAGTTTGACATCCGTGGCAGAGCGATGGGCGCTGAGCAGGCTCCTGTCAATCATGGAGAATCCACTAAATCCACTAAACAGTGTCATCTCCAGACAGAGGAGCAGCTTCAGTGACAGACTGCTGTCACCGTCCTGCTCCAGTGACAGACTGAGGAGATCGTTCCTCCCCCATACTATGCGACTCTTCAATTCCACCCATAGGGGGGGGGGGGGGGGGGGGTAAATGTTAACATTATACAAAGTTATTGTCTGTTTTTACCTGCATTTATTATCATTCTTTAATTTACTATTGTTTCTTTATCAGTATGCTGCTGCTGGAGTATGTGAATTTCCCCTTGGGATTAATAAAGTATCTATCTATATATTGGGTTGAATTTATCCAACCCTAGACTTTAACAAGGTCCCCAGTCCCTGAACTAGCCACACAGCCCCACAGCATGATGGAACCTCCACCAAATTTGACAGGAGGTAGCCGGTGTTTTTCTTGGAATGCAGTGTTCTTCTTCCGCCATGCAAAGCACTTTTTGTTATGAACAAATAACTAAATTTTTGTCTCCTCAGTCCAAAGCACTTTGTTCCAAAATTAATCTGGCTTGTCTGAATGAGCATTGGCATACAACAAGCGACTCTGTTTGTGGCGTGAGTGCAGAAAGGGCTTCTTTCTCATCACCCTGCCATACAGATGTTCTTTGTGCAAATTGCGCTGAACTGTAGAACGATGTACAGATACACCATCTGCAGCAAGATGTTCTTGCAGGTCTTTGGAGGTGATCTGTGGGTTGTCTGTAACCATTCTCACAATCCTGCTCATATGCCGCTCCTGTATTTTTCTTGGCCTGCCAGACCTGCTGGGTTTAACAGCAACTGTGCCTGTGGCCTTCCATTTCCTGATTCCATTCCTTACAGTTGAGACTGACAGTTTAAACCTCTGAGATGGCTTTTTGTAGCCTTCCCCTAAACCAGGAGACTCAACAATCTTTGTTTTCAGATCTTTGGAGAGTTGCTTTGAGGATCCCATGCTGTCACTCTTCAGAGGAGAGTCAAAGGGAAGCACAACTTGTAATTGACCACCTTAAATACCTTTATATCTCATGATTGGACACACCGGTCTATGAAGTTCAAGGCTTGACGAGCTCATCCAACCAATTTGGTGTTGTAAGTAATCAGCATTGAGCAGTGACAGGCATTCAAATCAGCAAAATGACAAGAGGACCCACATTTGTGCACAGGCAGTTTTTCACATTTGATTTAATTTCATTCAATTAAATAATGCTTCACTGAAAATCTTTGTTCAGAAAACACCGCAGTGTTCCTAGGAAATGAAGGACATACCACTGTTATCTTTTTTGTTGAAAGGAGAGTCAATTATTATGCTGGCTGAGAGGGGTTCCTAAACTTTTTCATATGACTGTAGCCGAGTAATTTAACAAAATGGATTGTAAGTTATTTTTAATTCAACCCTAAAAAATGCATTCTTTTGATTTTGTTGATATTATTTTTTTAACTCTGTACATTTTCAAAATGCTTTTGTTCTATTTTTTTAATTTGGTCTAGTCCATTGAATAGATTTTTATTTATTTTTATTTGTATTATATTACCAATCTTCTACAAAGGTTCTCAAAATGCATTTTTAATTGAGTTCTGTGTTTTTATTTTTTTATTTTACTGAATCATTTTGGGGTGGCACAGTGGCACAGTGGTAGCGCTGCTGCCTCACAGTTAGGATACCCGGGTTCGGTTCCCGGGTCCTCCCTGTGTGGAGTTTGCATGTTCTCCCCGTGTCTGTGTGGGTTTGCTCTGGGTGCTCCGGTTTCCTCCCACAGTCCAAAGACATGCAGGTTAGGTGCATTGGCAGTCCTAAATTGTCCCTAGTGTGTGTGTGTGTGTTTGTGTGTCCTGCGGTGGGCTGGTGCCCTGCCCAGGGATTTGTTCCTGCCTTGCGCCCTGTGCTGGCTGGGATTGGCTCCAGCAGACCCCCTGTGTTAGGATATAGCATAGTGGATGGATGAATCATTTTGAATTTACTTTTTAATAATTTTTCTGCTTACACCCTTGGAGTGTTTGCTATTTTACTTTTTGTTAAGTATTGCCTTTTAATTCATTGTCAATTATATTCTTAACTTATCTGTGTAGCTTAAAGTTATGGGAAAGAGCAGTGGAAGCTATGTTAAGAAGTGAGGTGATGATTAGTGAGCAGCAGTATAGTTTTATGCCAAGAAAGAGCACCACAGATGTGATGTTTGCTCTGAGGGTGTTGATGGAGAAGTAGAGAGAAGGCCAGAAGGAGTATCATTGCATCTTTGTGGACCTGGAGAAAGGATATGACAGGGTGAGGAGAGAGGAGCTGTGGTATTGTATGAGGAAGTCTGGAGTGGCAGAGAAGTATGTAAGAGTTGTACAGGATATGTACGAGGGAAGTGTGACAGTGGTGAGGTCTGCGGTAGGAGTGACGGATGCATTCAAGGTGGAGGTGGGATTACATCAGGGATCGGCTCTGAGCCCTTTCTTATTTGCAATGGTGATGGACAGGTTGGCAGACAAGATTAGACAGGAGTCCTCGTGGACTATGATGTTTGCTGATGACATTGTGATCTGTAGCGATAGTAGGGAGCAGGTTGAGGAGACCCTGGAGAGGTGGAGATATGCTCTAGAGAGGAGAGGAATGAAGGTCAGTAGGAACAAGACAGAATACAAGTGTGTGAATGAGAGGGAGGTCAGTGGAATGGTGAGGATGAGGGAGTAGAGCTGGAGAAGGTGGATGAGTTTAAATACTTGGGATCAACAGTACAGAGTAATGGGGATTGTGGAAGAGAGGTGAAGTGAGTGGAGAAGAGTGTCAGGAGTGATTTGTGACAGACGGGTATCAACAAAAGTGAAAGGGAAGGTCTACAGGACGGTAGTGATACCAGCTACAGTATGTTATATGGGTTGGAGACGGTGGCACTGACCAGAAAGCTGGAGACAGAGCTGGAGGTGGCAGAGTTAAAGATGTTAAGATTTGCACTGGGTGTGATGAGGATGGACAGGATTACAAATGAGGACATTAGAGGGTCAGCTTAGGTTGGACGGTTGGGAGACAAAGTCAGAGAGTCGAGATTGTGTTGGTTTGGACATGTGCAGAGGAGAGATGCTGGGTATATTGGGAGAAGGATGCTAAGGATAGCCAGGGAAGAGGAGAAGAGGAAGGCCTAAGAGAAGGTTTATGGATGTGGTGAGAGAGGACATGCAGGTGATGGGTGTGACAGAGCAAGATGGAGAGGACAGGAAGAGGCAGAAAAAGATAATGCGCTGTGGCAACCCCTAACAGGAGCAGCCGAAAGAAGAAGTTGTTTTAGGTACTTTTTTAACCATTTTTTTCATACTTTGTGCAGGAAATAAAACCCTCTTAATAAAAATAAACCAATAGGTGACTTCAGCAAACAAAATCAGAAGAACTTGAAGTTGTGCCAACCACATCAGCTGACCCCAGGAGCTCACCTCTTAATAGAATACGCCTTTTCACAAAACTTCAAAACAATAGGGATTGGTAAGGTAGGCACGTGAAGTGTCATTTTGTGCAATTTTGAAGTTACTGATCACAAATATGAAAATATTTTTGATAGTTGATTATTTACCGGTGGTCCTAGCCCTCTAAATGACATTCCCAGAAGGATAAAAATAGCATTTTTCAAACATAAGCATATGGGGCATCGTTTTAGACTATGCCAAGGTCAGTGATTTTGGATATGATGTTAGTTGTGATTTTTGATCCTTTATTGGCCCTCTGTGGACCTCCACCAGAGGGTGAAAAATTACAAATTTTAATATTTTAAATATTTGCGCATCTATTCTTGTTTATTATGTCTGCCTCATGAAGTAAATCATTAAATTTCTTATGAACACCCCAAATTAGGATTGCATACACTAATTCAGACTTTTTATTATTTATTTAATCTTCTTTGAATATATTTTAATTATCTTGTAATGAAGTCTCAACATTTTCATTTTTTTTCCCTCCAAGCCTTTAATCTGTCGAGTCTGTTTAAGACACACAAGCCTGACAGGCTGCATCTCGCCAGTGGGGCAACAAAATGATGGTGACCTCTCTAGCTCTGTAGTTGTCACAAGTTGCTGATTTACTTCAGGGAATGCATCAACTTTGGACATGAATGATTCTGGTGGTTCTGGAGAGAGTGGACCCTGTATGTGTGTAAGTGTTACGAGTGCCATGCTCAATGTTCTGGCGTCCCAACTGGAATGGAGTCTGGTTTCTTACCAGGAAGGGGAGCCATAATGGAAAGACAGAGATGGATGGGCATCTTGACTAGAATGGGTGCTTGTACATTACCTGGAAGGAAGTCTGTTCAGAAGTAATGATAGGTCCTGCTTCCCAGGGTCCAGTGTCATGGTCTCCCCCAGTACACACGATGGCAGTAGTCCACTGGTTGAATCCCCATATCGATATCCACATGGAAAGATGGGAATTGTAGCCCCATAGGACAGCCCTCTTGGGGATCTTGGGTGCTGCCTGGGGGAGCTATGGGGGAAGCACTTTCCCGTCTTTGAAGGACTTCCACTTGACCCAGGAGTGCTTCCAACATGCACTGCTGTTGCATCGGAAGTACTCTCTGGTCTGGCATAAAAGAGGCCGGATTTCCTGCCTTTGGTGTCAGAGTCAGATGGAGGTTGACGAAACCATGTTGGAGTTGTAGAAGAAGCTTGTGACTTTGTTATATTATCTGGAAACTAGGAAAGTGGACACCTGTGAAGGTATTGGTCTAAAAAAAGCTCCTTGTATTTGAACCCGTGATTGCGTTGTGTAGTTGTGTCTGGTGCTCAGTGGAGCCCCCTGCTGTCCACAGTGTTTATGTATATGTGTGAGGAGGTCGTGTCACGCTGTCCTAGGATGTTTCCTGTCTTGCGCCTAGTGTATGCTCCAGCCTGCCAAGGTCCTGAATCAGATCATGCAGGTTAGAGAAATGTTACATTACGTTAGACTCGCAGAATAATGACATAGATTTTTACATACTTTACAGTACATGTAAGTGTTAAGAACTGAACTATTTGGGTAGAATAATTCTGTTGAGTATTAATGGCTAAGTCCATTGTTTTTCAAGTTGAAATTATTCTTGCTTTGTTGCAAGAATGGAGCATTGGTTCATTTGCTGCCTTTCATACATTTGAAGAGAAGTTACATTTTAAATGGTACTTGCTACCTGCTTAGCTGCTGGACACCTACAAAGGAGCTCTGTCTCTAACAAGAAATATTTCTTTTCAGTAGTTTCCTAAGCTTTCCTATATATATATATATATATATATATATATATATATATATATATATATATATATATATATATATATATATATACTGTATATATATATATATATATATATACATATGGTAGCAGTTAAGGCTTTTGTCCACCTCTTGAACCCTCAGGTACCACTCCAAACACCAGGTAAAAGTACAATTCTTTTTTATTGTACAATCACGTGCAGAGAGCACCCTCCACTCCACACTACTCATATAATCACAATCACTAACAATAATACTCTCTCCTCCTTGCCCAGACACTTCGCCACCCTACCTCCCAGCTCAGCTCCATGTCTGGGCTTTCCCAGAGTCCTTTTATATCCACTGACCTGGAAGTGGTTCCTGTCCAAAACCCACAAGTCCTTATTGCTTCCAGGCCAGGGTAAACAGTCCTTTTCTTCAACCCGGGAGCACGTCCTTTCTTCCTGTCATGTGACCATGACGTACTCGCGAGTTATAGGGCACATAAGAGTCCACAAGCCCCCCTACAGCGACTCCCGGTGGCCCCCAAGGTATCTAGCAGGGCTGTGCATAAAAACTACAGAGTCCATGAGGCCCTGCTGGAACTCGGGGCATGATCATGCTGTCGGGAGAGCTCCTCCTGGCGGCCTGGGGGTGGGGGCCGGAAAATGTAGTCGGCCATCCATCACAATATATATATATATATATATATATATACAGTATATATTGTCACAGGAGGCTGGGGTCAGACCCAGCCGGGGTGACTGGAAGGACCGGGAGGTGGTTTATAGTCCCCCGGGCCATGAGGGGGTAAATGCTCTGGATGTTGAGGGGACCATGGGAAAGTAGCAAGGAGGCTCAAGCCCACTGGGCCCCATGGCCACGGCCAGGGGGTGCCCTGAGCATCATGGAGCCTGAGAGATCGACACTTCTGCCACACCTGGGAAGTGCTGCCGGAAGAACATCATCAAGCACCTGGAGCACATCTGGGTGGAAATAAAAGGGGCTGCCTCCCTACAATCAGGGAGTTAGAGTCGGGAATGGGAGCAGGACAAAGCTCCCGGGAGGAGAGGAAAGATGGCCCACAGAGACGGAGACAGAAGCTCGTGGATAGTGGCGATTGGTGCGGGAGCACTGTGTGTTGTGTGGACTTTATTAGCTGTAATAAACGTGTGTTTGATAAAGTGCTGCTGTCAGTCTGACGGTGTTCAGACCTGTTCTCACAATATATATATATATATATAGTGAATAAAGGATTTATCCGCAGATTGGATAAAGCTTGGTGCAATCACTGACCTTTTATCCCATAGTGCTAATGAATTCGAGGTTATGACTCCGGAGACCAAGCCACTAGCAACTCTAACGATGGTTACGCAAAACGATGTCTAATACTGTAAAAGCAATAGGACCTAAAAATTCATTCCTGTTCATGACAGATTAGAAGTCTCAAAGATAGCAAAATGGGTGTGAGGCTACTTAAAAGAACCATAAAAATAAAACCATAACCTAATCAACCTGCCCACTGAGACACTATCATAATTGAACTAGTCTCAAATTGCCAAGTCTATAGCCTAGGAGATCCCAAACAAAGCAAGCTGGCAAAGTAATTACAATTGTCCCAGATTTGCAGCAAAGGCCACAAAAGAGGAGGGGTGACCGTAAACCCTTGGCTTCTGTACAAAAGGGCAAACAAAGACTTTTAGTAGCCTCCTTTGCATTATGCTTACCCCCAGAATAATGAGTCAAAAATGTCAAATTTTTTCAACAAGAAAAAAATGTTATTGCTATTAACAGAAACATGTAAATATCAAATTGGCATACAGCAGGAAAGGTCTGCCTAGTGTCCACTGTTGTACTGATGCACATTAAGTGCTCGTCCTTTGCTGTATATGACATGTTTTGACACAGTCAC
Source organism: Erpetoichthys calabaricus (assembly GCF_900747795.2). NCBI lineage: Eukaryota > Metazoa > Chordata > Cladistia > Polypteriformes > Polypteridae > Erpetoichthys > Erpetoichthys calabaricus. The sequence continues at coordinate 24,275,047 of NC_041396.2, read as the reverse complement.
CAACGCACAGCCCGATGTTGCCATCAGGACACTGGAAACCTGTTTCATTACACACTTTTATTGTAATATTTTTTATGTTGCTTGTACATGAGAGGGTAGAATGTCAGTTTCTGATCTGCATAACTGATGCGTTCCTTGTGTTATTGTAGCCTACCATAGTGCAAGGCTTAGTGACCTCCATATTGGCACAAACTTGACAGTTGATACAGCTACTTGCACCATGGTGGGCATATTACTGTTGTTCAGTTGTACAGTGTCATATCTATTAACGTCACTATCCATATCAATGTCTGATGATGAATTCACATTGTTGTCACTATTGATTCAGTTAATGGTTCAGTTTGAGATTCCTGTATACTGTAACTGGCTTTACAGCTTCTCATTTACACGTCTTTCTGTGGTTTGGATGAAGGCTCCACCCCACTCATGAATACTGATGAGTTGTCTTAGAGTGGCAAAATGGATAAAAACATTAATTTTTTACAGCATAATGTTATTTTATCCACTCGATGGCAGCAGAATACTGCCCTAAGAGTTCTTCGGGCTTAACACTGTAAAGTGGATCATTACACGTGACCTCTGACTCGGGCTTAACCATAACCTCATAGAATTCCGAGCCTGTGTCACACTCTACATTAACGCCAAGATGTTAAGGATATACGATCTGTAGTTTAAGGAACTGGGTCATCTGGGACACGTCATCTGGGACTGCATGAATCCACCCAGATTGTATAATTCTTTGTATTGCTTATACAGTAGAAACTCTGGTCATGAACATTTCTGAACACGTACAAATTGGGTTACAATCAAAAAGTTCGCCAAACTTTTGCATCTGTTCTTTTGCATTTCGCTCTGGTGGCGAACAAAAACACTGGTGGCCAGTTTCCCTTCCGGTTCGTATGTGCCAATGTTTTCCGCACGTGTTCAGTCTCTTCCTGTACATCGTTCTCAGTCAGACGTACGTACATTTTCTGTGAACTCTTTGTGCTCTATTTCGTGTGCTTTTGCTTTAATTTTGCAATTAACCATGGCCTCTAAGCAAGTGAAGAGAGGTAGTGTTGGTGAGAAGAAAGGTTCAAAGAAAATTGAAATCCAATTAAAGAAAGAAATCATTGAAAAGTATGAGCGTGGCATTCATGTTACCGATCTTGCTGCCGAGTACAAGAAGTCAAAATCTACTAGAAATCTATTCGTTTCTAAATCAAAAATCTTCTTTCGCAGAGCCGGAATCTCTCTCAAAACTGTAACCTCCGTTCCACCCTGCTTCCTCCTCAATTCCTTCACGCCAGAACTCGACTCATGCAAGGTTAGTTTTATTGGTTGTTTATGGTTAGTTTTTGTAAAAATTAAGGACTTTTTAAACTTTAATTTTTTTCCCCTGTGCTTAAAACTCATAAAAAAAGTTTACAGCGAGTGGTTCGTAAGGGTCTAGCATGAACTCTTACAATGTTAGTTTTCTCTGTTGTTCAAGGTTTTCTCAGTGTTATTCAATGTTTTTACATTTAGTTTACTATTACACTGTGTATTCTATGGTATAATTAACTATTTTTGTGCTTAAAAACCTTTAAAAAAATATTTACATACAGTTCATATGGGCTGGAACGGATTAATTGTATTTATATACAATCTTATGGGGAAATTACGTTCGGGTCACGTCCAGAGTTCTGGAACAAATTACGGTCATGAACAGAGGTACCACTGTATCTGCTATTAGTTATTATGCAGACATAATTTTTACAAAAGAGCTTAAACTCAATAAGTGTGTTTACATGCACACACATAATTGGATTAAGATGAATAACCCGGTTAAGGAAGAAACCTCACCTCTTAATAATCTGCTGTGACTGGTAGCCTCGGCCATTACTCGGCCAGGACCCCAGCGGGATGGAAGGACCAGGGGACAGAGCACCTCCGAAGCACTATCTCCTCTGGAACGGCAGAGGGTAGCACTCCTGGGCGGCTGTGGTACCACAGATTCCCGCAGGGCATGCCGTGACTTGGAGTTTGGTGCAGCCCTGTTGGGGTCCATGGGGGCCACCGGGGGAGCTGCAGAGCCCTATAATGGATTTCCACCACACCTGAGAGTGATTCCAGGTAATACTAATGAGTTACCTGGAGCACTCCCAGGAGTAGAATAAAAGGAGCCGCCTCACTCCAATCAAGGAGCCAGAGTCGGGAGGAGGTGAGTGACGCTTGCCAGAGAGGGAGTAGATCGGGGTACCCAACTCCAGTCCTGGAGGGCCGCAGTGGCTGCAGGTTTTCATTCTAACCCTTTTCTTAATTAGTGACCTGTTTTTGCTGCTAATTAACTTCTTTTGTATTCATTTTATTTGACTTGCTCTTGAACACTCAGACTCCTCAATTGTTTCTTTTTCCTTAATTAGCAGCCAAACAATAATGAGATGCAAAATGAGCCAAAACAACTGGTGTCCATCATACAATATCTGAAAATAAAGAAAGGTGAAGGTCTCAGGAATGCTGATTTGCTCTTAGAAAAGAGAAAATCCACAATTTTGGAAATGTCTGCTATTGCACAATGAGAGCAGCAACAAGCCATGGAATTAAAGAACAAGTTTATTTAACGACATGAATTGGCACCTCATTAAGCAGCTGTTTGGAGTGAAATTGGTTGGAGTTTGAGGCCCTGACTTAGTTGGCCTTCTGTTGGCTCACTCACTACACATTTCATTTCTGTTTGTGTGCCATTTAAGGAAAGAAATGAAGCAATTCAGAGGAACGATGAAGAAATTCAGGGGAACATTTCTTAAACACTCAAGTCCATTCAAAAGAAGTTAATTAGCAGCAAAAACAGATCACTAATTAAGAAAAGGGTTAGAATGAAAACCTGCAGCCACTGCGGCCCTCCAGGACTGGAGTTGGGCACCCCTGGAGTAGATAGTGTGGGCTGTGTGACAACTTGTGTCTGCCTGTCTGTGTCGGGCTAGGGTGGCTGTATGCGTCCCGGTGGTTCACACTGCATTCACATGGGCAAGTAATCTTCTAGAGTTCTCCTTTGAATTCGAAAATAAACATGATGCGCGCGATGATGTTTTTGTGCTTTATAAATGTGTTTAGTCAAATTAACACTTTATGTTTCCGTTACTGGATTACATTCAGCACTTTCTTTTCTGCTTGACTGTATGACTGAGCCCTACAAGGGTAGTGGCCTACCAGTATGTGTGCTTCTTGCCTTACATGTGGTGCTGCTGCTGGAAAAATAAAAACACACTTATTTTTAATTCAATAAGATAAGTATTGTGTGGAGTAATTAGTTACTTTTAAATGTAATCAGACTACGTAACGACTCTTAGTTTTAAGGTGCTACCCTAAAGCTCTTGAGCTTGTGTTGCTGAGCTTAGCTCTGTACATTCAGCTCATCAATACAAATGTAGCGATTTCTGAAATATTGAGACAGATTAATTCAGCCAGGAGAGTAATGCGATCTCCCGAACATCACTTCTGGAAATGTATTTTGTGGACGCTTTTACCGGTGGATGCTGAAAACATGTGCGAAGCAAATACATGCACAGCCTAACAGAGTGCAATGGACATGTGCAGACTGCAAAAGCCTTAACTGGAACCCGGTTAAGGGTGTACATGGCCACATAATCAGATGAAATCTACCTCTGTTAATCAGGTTATTCAGATGCCAATAACCTGATTTCCCGAATCGCAATAAGAGTTTACATGGCATTTTAGAAACCAGGTTTCTGTGAATAATCAGGTTACTGAAGCTCTTGTAAATGCACTGAATGTTTCTGTCAGATTATTGATTACTAACATTGCCGAGTGCTATGATTGCTCATTCCTTGTCTAGCTGCAGTCCTTTAAGGGCAAAAAGGACACTTTGTGGAATCTTCTACTGGTGGTAAACCAGAATGAAGTAAAGGAGTGAAAATAAAAGACAGTTCCAGTCAGTAAGCAGCCTGCCATTAGAAGTCCCTTTAGTTTGAATATGTGGGGTACAATAAGGACAGTGAAATGGGTAACTGACCCTGCTCTCAGACCCCCAAAGGTCATACGAAAGGACAATATCCCCTCTGAGATTAACAAAGTGTATCAAAAACAAAAAGGATACATGCAGGTATTAGTTACATAGCTGGTTTTGACATTTCTTCCTGTCCTCTGTTACAGGGGTCCTCACTCACAGTCCTGGAGGGCCGCAGTGGCTGCAGGTTTTTGTTCCAACCTGGTTGCTTAATTAGAAAGTAATTCTTGCCAATAATTTAATTGCATGGCTTGTTAGTGCTTTAACTCTGCTATGTCGGGACATTCTCATATCCTAGAATGTCTTCCCCTTTCTAAGGATATCATCCAAATGATTTGAAGGCTAAAATGGATAAGTTATTCTCAGTCCTTCACTTTCCTTCCAGGTACTTAATAATAATAATAATAATAATAATAATAATAATAAATACATTTTATTTATATAGCGCCTTTCCCATCCTCAATTAAACCCTTTAATTAAAAACTTTAATTAAACTAAATAGTCCATGATAAATACACAGAGGTGTAAATGGTAACAAGCTAAATGGAGAAATGCTGGTCTCTTTTCTCATTTGCTTGTTATTGCTAATTAAAAGCAATTAAAGACCAAGAACACAGCTGTTTAAGACTAAAATAAGCAGTAAGGATTCAAAATCTTACCAAGCGAGACAACCAAAGTGATGCAGAAGTGTTATTTCAGCAATAAATGCTTCTTATTAAGCGATTGGGTCGGAGCAAAAACCTGCAGCCACCGCGGCCCTCCAGGACCGTGAGTGAAGACCCCTGCTCTATTAAGAAAAGATCCAAAGAGGTTACGCTGGTACTTTCTGTGTCAAGTGCATGTCACAGGTGATCTGATAACATGATTTACCAACTGCCAGGTTTAGTAACACAGAGGAATACATTGAACCAACACCCATTAAAGTTTAAGGGTTAGGGCTTTAACCACTGGGCCATTGTGCCTGCCTGAGTTAACGGACTTTGACATTTATTAATTCATTCATTTACTGCCTGACTGCTTGATTGACTGATTGTTAATTTAATTAATTAACTCTTTCTTAAAGTGGTCTTCTAAAGCTGCAATAAAGCATTACAAGAAGTCTAAGTTTTAAACAAGAGCTTGAAACGGGCGCGATGCCATTTCAACACAGGGTACAATCACCAGCACCTGCCTGGCACAATTTTAAAGCTGCCAGTCAATTTAATGGCTTTTTTTTTTTTTTTGGAAAATTTTAGTGCTCATGTTTGAACCCCATGCTGACACAGGGAAGACCCCATACAGAAAGCTTGCTAAATGACCCGGAGTTTAATTCGACACCGCACGTCGCGCTACCACACCGCCCGTCCGGTCACAAGCGGTTTGCCAAGTGCTTTTCTCCGGGATGTTTCGTGCCTTTCGTCCGCTGTGTGATTTGCTTCGTCGAGGCTCTAAAGCACGACTCACCCATCTTAAGCGTAATTCCTGTCGTGCGAGTGCGCCCTAGCGGAACAACGGCGCTTGGCTGCTGCTGGCAGAAAAGCGAACAACACCTTAAACACTGCATTAAGTGACGAGCGACGGCCCCGAGAAGTGTCGTGGACGAGGAGTGAAATCAGCCGATGTTGTCGCTGTCTTCAGAATCGCCTTACCCCGCCCACGGTAACGGATCTCGAACTTTCCCAAGTCCACACTCTGGCACGTAAATTAACACTCGTGCAGTCTCCGTTTTCTTGTGTCTTCCCCCTTGACTGATGCACCTTTCTGTCCGATGATGTGTTCTGACAGATCTAGCGCAGCTCGGCTGTCCAGGCAGGGAAAGGGTTAGGGCGCCGGGAGCGGAGCGCCGAGCATTGTAGGCTGTTGCCATGACAATCGGGGAGGGCGCTGCAGCTGATCCGCTGTCTCGCTCCCGGCAGACGTCTGCTCCCGAAATATTTGTTAGAAATATAGTACACCCGCACTTTTTAGTAGTCCGCTATAAGCAGTCATCGAATGGCACCATGGGGTGCGAACGCTTTAAGGCGTGTAGAATGAGTGTGGGGGCTTGGTGAACTGCATCGTGGCCCATCCTGTCGGATTAGTCTGCTTTCTGAAAGGAGTGAGTGGGATTTTTCCATTTATGTATCTAAATTAAGTTACTTCAACTTCAAATAATGATGTTTGCTCTTAAGTAAAGTTCTATCTATCTATCTATTGTAGGATATAGCCCGGAAAAAGACAGACGGACATCATTTTGTCACCCAGCACACGTTTATTTACAATATGTACAAGTATATAAGTAAAGCACAATCCCCAGTGCCACTGCACCAATCACCCAATTCCAGGCTAAAACCACAGTTTGCCTTCTCTTCTTCGGACCGTCTCCGTCTCTCGACTAGTGATGGGTCGTTCTTCCGATTCGAACGAATCTTTAATGTGACTCGGGAAGAACGAGTCGTCTCGTGGGAGTGATTCGTTCATTCGCGCATGCGCATTTGCGCAACTTTCTATAGTTTTTTCGAGTCTTCGGGTTTTTCGAGTCGTTCGTTCATCACGTGACAGCCCCATAAGCTTAACCTATGCAGTCTGAGCCGGAAAGAGAATTGATTAGTTCATTCCTCGAGTCTTTCGAGTCATTCGTTCTTTTGTCACGTGACCACTTACCGGCTCAGTAGTAGCGAATCATAGACTAAAGACCCAGGTAAACAATGAATTAATATTTTCTGTTTCTTATAGCATTATAGTTTTGTCTTGTTTGTAGTGTGATCAACATTTGTGTAAGCAGTAGATGTGTTAGGGAGGTAACAGGTAACATTTTAATTATATTTTGCTAAAATGAACGAAATGACTCGAAAAAAGATTCGTTCATTTTGCTGAATGAGACTCAAAGGTCCGAGTCGGTAAAATGATCCGAACTTCCCATCACTACTCTCGACCTTGTCCTCTTCCACCCGACTTCAGCCTTGAATGAAGGAAGGCGCTTCCTTTTATAGGTCCCCGGATGCGCTCCAGGTGTGTCCCGGCAATCTTCCACCGACACGCCCCAGTGTGGTGGAAGTGCCAGCTGCATCCCCGGAAGCACTCTGGGTGTCCCTGCACCTTTTCCCCCCAGAACTTCCTGGTGTGGCGGAAGTGCTGAGGTCCAGGGCTGCCAAGGGATCTGGACACCCCCTGGCGGTGACCACGGGCCCCTACAGGGTTGAGCTTCAAAGCTCCGCACCCGTGGCCCCCAAAGCAACCAGGGCGGTCGCCCCCTCGTGGTCTGGAGGAGGCGTGAGCCCTCCTCCGGTCCTCTTGGGCATCCTGGCTGGGTACCACCCCCAGCCGCGTGCCACACTATCTATCTATCTATCTATCTATCTATCTATCTATCTATCTATCTATCTATCTATCTATCTATCTATCTATCTATCTATCTATCTATCTATCTATTTGGTACACTGTATTCTTTTTCTACTTACATAAACCCCCTTACATCCTGAGGGCATTCTTCAACAATCTCCACCCTAGGGGGTACCCCAAAATAAAACCTTATTATACAAAACATAAAGACAAGACAGTCCATTTTTCACTAAAACCTGACAGATAACTTCTCAGATGTTATAGAATCTGTGTTTGTGTCAAATTTAAACATTCCTTAATTTGGAAATTGCTAGTAAACTACAAAAAAAAAAATAGGCACTCACAGTGATTTATATCAAATTTTTGTTGTCTGATAGAGTGTATCTCATATACAACAGCTGCCAGTAGCAGTTTTTTCACCTTGGAGGTATTCCCAAATATGTCAACTGTACCTGTCTAACATTTCATGTTGAAAACATAAAAAAATAAATGGAGACAGAATTTGGCACCGTGGGTCCCCCCTCTTTTATCGAAAACCTCCCCAAATTGGTATCCTGAGAGTATTTTTCACCTAAAGAGAGAACACACAAAATAAAGCTTTATTATTTCAAAAATAAAGGAAGGACAGTACAATTTTCACTAGGACCTGACATAATTTTCCAAATGTGATTAAATTTGATACAAAACACAAATTATAAAATTCCTTTGCATAGAAACTGCTGCTAAACTAGGAAATAAAACAGGTGCTTAGTTAATTTTTGTTTACATTTTTATTTTTTCATACATTATTTTTCCAAATACCAGTAAAGACAGCACAGTGACAACTATACACACCCCCCAACACACACACACACACACACACACACATATATATGTCTCTTTTACAAAAAAACATCTTAGCAGGGAGACCAAGGAGATGAGATGTGATCTTCCATGAAGACAATTTGATGTCCCACGAGACAAGGCAGTGAGACAGAAGGACAGCTGCTGTACAGGCTTTTAAATGATCGACGCACAGTGCGACAAGCAGAACGCGCAGCTCGGCAGCAGGAGAACAAATCCAGCAGCTGATCCATCCGTATCTCCTTAGTGTGTGTTCAGCTCCCCACCTTCACAACACAAGCAGCGTTATACATCCTGCGAGAAAGAGATTTAACCACGCCCAGGGCCAGAAATAAAGAACAAATATTGTTTTTACAAAAGTTTTAAAGCAAAAGTGAAAATAATGCATATGTAACAATTCCCATGAAAATAACAGTCAGTCAGTCATCGTCCAACCCGCTATATCCTAACACAGGGTCACGGGGGTCTGGTGGAGCCAATCCCAGCCAGAACAGGGCGCAAGGCAGGAACAAACCTCGGGCAGGGCACCAGCCTACCGCAGGGCATACACACACGCACACACACACACACACACACACACACACACACACACACACACACACACACACACACACACCAGGGACAATTTAGGATCGCCAATGCACCTAACCTGCATGTCTTTGGACTGTGATGAAAATAACAATCTCTTTAAATTGTTTATCTGGTAAACATCCAGGTGAGCCAAGCAAAGCCCCCTAGTATTTATATATATACATATATATATATATATATATACTGTATATATATTTCATAGTTTACTGTCAAATAATGCAAAGAGTACGTGACACATGTTTTGCCCTTATTTGGGCTCAACAGGCGTACACACTCCACTGCATCCCTCTCGGAGGTCGAACCTTGGACGTCAGAAGCGAAGCCTCTTTACACTGCGCCACAGCGTGTGGTTCGTTTATTTGACAGACTGAAGATCGGAGTAATTACATTTATAGCATTCATAGTCTGAATCACGATCTGATTGTATGGGTGGTTACAGCCTGGAGATCTGCTTCTCACAACTGAAGAGTGCCCCGTGGCGAATGTTTGCAGACTGGCAGACCAACCACATGTGTTACCTGGTAGGTAATCACCCATACAATCAGATCGTGATTCAGACTACGAATGCTATGAATATATATACAGTAATCCCTCCTCCATCACGGGGGTTGCGTTCCAGAGCCACCTGCGAAATAAGAAAATCCGCGAAGTAGAAACCATATGTTTATATGGTTATTTTTATATTGTCATGCTTGGGTCACAGATTTGCGCAGAAACACAGGAGGTTGTAGAGAGACAGGAACGTTATTCAAACACTGCAAACAAACATTTGTCTCTTTTTCAAAAGTTTAAACTGTGCTCCATGACAAGACAGAGATGACAGTTCTGTCTCACAATTAAAAGAATGCAAACATATCTTCCTCTTCAAAGGAGTGCGTGTCAGGAGCACAGACTGTCAGAAAGACAGAGGAAAGCAAACAAATCAATAGGGCTGTTTGGCTTTTAAGTATGCGATGCACCGCCGGTACAAAGCTGTTGAAGGCGGCAGCTCACACCCCCTCCGTCAGGAGCAGGGAGAGAGAGAGAGAGAGAGAGAGAGAGAGAAAAACAAAACAGTCAAAAATCAATACGTGCCCTTCGAGCTTTTAAGTATGCGAAGCACCGTGCAGCATGTCGCTTCAGGAAGCAGCTGCACAGAAGATAGCAACGTGAAGATAATCTTTCAGCATTTTTAGACGAGCGTCCGTATCGTCTAGGTGTGCGAACAGCCCCCCTGCTCACACCCCCTACGTCAGGATCAGAGAAAGTCAGCGCAAGAGAGAGAGAGAGAAAAGTAAGTTGGGTAGCTTCTCAGCCATCTGCCAATAGCGTCCCTTGTATGAAATCAACTGGGCAAACCAACTGAGGAAGCATGTACCAGAAATTATAAGACCCATTGTCCGCAGAAATCCGCGAACCAGCAAAAAATCCGCGATATATATTTAAATATGCTTACATATAAAATCCGCGATAGAGTGAAGCCGCGAAAGGCGAAGCGCGATATAGCGAGGGATCACTGTATATATATATATATATATATATATATATATATATATATATATAGTGGAACCTCGGTTTGCGAGTAACTTGGTTTACGAGTGTTTTGCAAGACGAGCAAAAATTTTTATAAAACTTTGACTTGATAAACGAGCGAGGTCTTGCAGTACGAGTAGTATGTATACGCTTTGTCTGCTGAGCGTCATGTGATCACAACTGAGCTGATGGTTCTTCTCTCTCTCTCATTGTGGGCAACCGTCTCCTATTCTCCGTCTGAGTCGGCGTGCCTCACTCATATAGTCAACATCCGTACGAGCGTATACTGTTTACTGCAGCATTAGCATTGTGACTGTGTGTACGCGCGCGCGCGCGTGTGTGTGTGTATGTGTGTGTGCTCGCTCGCTTGCGTGTGTGTGTATGTGTGTGTGCACACGAGCGCTCATGTGTGTGTGTGTGTGTGCTCGCGCGCGCGTGTGTGTGTGCTGTGACGTGCGAGTCCTCGTCTTGCACCCTAAAACACGAAGCTGAGTCTCAGTACTTTAGCAACACCAGCTTCATTCAGCTTGAAACAGCAACAGCGCGGTTATTTATACACAGACACAGCAGTCAGGCAGGGCCCTGCACATTTATAATGTTCCTTGTATCACCCATCGATGGCAGGTGCTTATAGCATCTCCGCGATCTTTTCGGATTCGCTTTTACGGCGAACTGCTACAGCGCTGGGAGACTGCGATTGCTTTGGGACGCTTTTCCACGTGTAATCCCGTTGGGTGGAATCCCACAAGAGTTTAGAAACTCACTCACATCAGCCATGACTCTTTTCAAAGGTAAAGTGCAGGTTAATTTGTTTTATGTATTTTTACTTTATATTTTGTATTAATCATTTTTATATGAATAGTTTCGGGTTGTGGAACAAATCATCTGAGTTTCCATTATATCTTATGGGGAAATTCACTTTGATATACGAGTGCTTTGGACTACGAGCATGTTTCCGGAACGAATTATGCTCGCAAACCGAGGTTCCACTGTATATATATATATATATATATATATATATAGTATAGTATACTGTATATGTACACACACTTACATATATTAATAAATAAAAACAGTTTTGCTCACATATGCACACACACACACATACATATAAACACAAAACACTTTTATGTAAAAATATAAACACCTTTGTGTAGACAATTTCACACAACACTAATTAACGGAGATGAAGAGATATGCATTGTAATATACATACACATTATATACTATATGATATACACATATAATGCATTATAAAATGTGCATTATGGCTGCTTGATGGGGCCATTGTCAATATAACATTACATATAATACTTTTGATTAACAATGATGTACACCAATCAAAATTAAACTAAATACACATAGTAATAGTTTAGCAATTTTGCTTACTCAGGAAACTCTTCTTCTGAACTGGAGTCTGTGTTGGACTCAAAATCAGCCAGGTGTTTATCTCTGTCTTTGAGCACTTTGAGCTACATCATTTATATGAAAATCCATCCATCCATCCATTATCCAACCTGCTATATCCTAACTACAGGGTCACGGGGTTCTGCTGGAGCCAAACCCAGCCAACACAGGGCGCAAGGCAGGAAACAAACCCCGGGCAGGGCACCAGCCAACCGCAGTTGTATGTAAATGTGTTGTATAAATAAATGTTGTTGTCTTTGGAGACAGCCTCCATAATGTCACTCAAAGTGCATTTTAGTCAACTTCAACTTGAAAGCCATTTTTTCAAAAATAAGTGAAAATGATGCTCTCCGATGCTCTAATGCTGTTTTCTGTTGATGCACCGTGTGTCTTTGAGAGACTTATTGTTGATTATACACAACCCCAGCTGTGTCTGATTATGTTCATATATCTATGTGTCGTTGGAGACGTCGCACTTGATGCCATCCAATGGTACAGGGGGATTCTAATGGGCGGGACCCCAAGTTATGATGTGTTGTTCGTGTAATAATGAAGTAGAAACAAAATAAGTACAGTGCATACCTTGATAGATGTGTAAATGATCCAATCACATTCTGTGTCAGAAACGGTCTCCTTCTTCTTGCAAACACAGATCGACACGCCATTCCATATTGACAAAGGTATCCTCAAGCATTGTAGGGGTGAAGGCAGCAGTTTCCTTTTCAATGTTTCGCTTGTTCTTGTACACTTTTCTTTTCAGTGCTCCCCAAAGGAAAATATCTGGAGGTGACAGGTCCAAAGAACGAGGTGGCCATAGTCCCTTTAAAATGACCCGATTACCAAAAAAACGATTCCATTTGTGCCACGTTGCCAGCTAACGTGTGACAGGTCGCCCCATCTTGCTGGAAATAACCTTCACTGATCTCACGGTCATCTAGTTTAGTAACAAATAAGTCAAAAAGAGCATCCTGCCCCACTCGTTCTTACATTTATCCAGGAATACTGTGATCTTTATTTTGTTTGGATTGCATCATTATTAAGACAGTAATACATTGTAACTTGGGGCCCTGCCCATTGGAATCACCCTGTATGAGGTCTGCATTTGTGTGACCTTCTGAGTCCGCGCTAATGACCTAGAAATGGGAGGTCATATCAGCCAAAAAGTGGCATTGCACCTCCTCATATATTGAGGATATCTCATAATTGATGCATCATACAATAATGTGCTTAGACTTGTTTTGATCAAGAGAATCTGCTGTAAGTTCTGCTGCAAGTGCTGATGGGTCACTTGTAGATATTTGCTCTTGTTTCATGAAGTAATATGTGAGAACACATGAAAAATCAGAAGAACGGTGTAACGCTGTTTCCGGTTTTCAGTCTGTAGCTTGCATTTGCTCAGTCGATGGGAGGGTTCATCACGTTGGTTGAAATTTATTGGTCAGGGCCTTTTGATTGATGCATAACACTTGGGTATTCCTTATACAGAAAAATTAATATGATTTTTTCGAATATTTTTTGCGACAGTTGTTACACACATGCAAATAGGAGTCAGCTGAAGGGCTTAGAGAATAATATTAACACATCCACCCAGGGGGCGGCGGGGTACACTGACTCTCTTTTTAAGTCTCCTGCAGACCTTTCCCGGGAAATCCCACCAGGAGCCGCTCCTGAGGACGACGTTTGATTTCTCAAGTCTCAGTATAAAACAGTCCTGTTCTGTTGTGGGACTCTGTCTTGTTACACTACTCGCTTCTCAAATCTATTTACTTTTGCAGCCAGGAACATATTAGACGGGTGGCTGCCCCAAACCTTTGTGATGTCTGGTGTCTCTTTCTGTCACATAGTGTATAAAACACCATTTGTATGATTCTATACCAGATTATGAGTCAACTGTTAATATTGTAACAATTTGATTACTAGGAGTGTGAAGTCGACACCCATCACTTGCAAACGAGGCATTGTTTGTGTTGGTGGGTGGAAAAGTTCACTGTTATGATATAACGAATGATTTTTAATTGATCACTCAGCCCAGGACTGGGCCGCTCAGGGTGTAAGAGGGTCTACATTTGTTAGATGTCACACTAACACAATGAATGTTGAAACAAAGCAACCAGATTATTTCTTTCAACCGACGAACACTCTGTCTCAGGTACTGTTGTCATTACTAATTTATTTTACTTTAATCTTACTCAAAAATTAAGATTTTTCTAAGCCTCAAAATATAGTACACAACACCACCGAAATTCGCAGGGGTTACGTTCTTAGAGTACCTGCGAATTGTGAAAAACTGTGAATTTTGGATGTGGTAAAAAAAATGCCTATAAATACCTATGTTTATAGTTTAAACCGTAAATATGCCCCCAAAACACTTTCATTTCATTACAAACTCAGCTTAATACATTACCTAAAAAAAAATGTAAAGGTAAACCCGTATACTGTACAGTACTGACAGTGCTGAAATGTAAAATACTGATGTTACCGCTATACGCACTGTATAGTGTTTTCTTTGGTATGCGCTGTTGTTTTCTTTGTTATAAGTAGGGTAAATACATAATAATTTAATTTAATTTAAATAAAATACAGTCAAATGTACGGGTACTCACCAATAATGAATGATATTGATAATGATGATGAAGTAGCTGTGCAGTATGTTGCGGAGGATTTACAGTTCCTCGGGTGGCGCCTCTTCTTCAGGCACTTCAGGAGGAGTCGTATCTTCGAATGGGATCTTCTTCTGCTGGGGTTTCGTGCTGGCTTTTCTTCATAGGTTTGAGGAACATTGTGATGGGAAGTTGCTGTCGTTGTTTCTTCATGGTGGCGAGGAGGGTTTTATATGTCTGAATGGCAGCATCAATGCCATTATTAACTTTGAGAGCCCGAACCATAAAGAGATCCCATGCTTCAATCATCCCTTGCAACTCTTCTTTATGTAGCGTACGGTGCGTTCGTTGATGCCATAATGGCGCGCTACTGCAGCATAACCTTTTAGTTCCTTGAGCAAATCCAGTAGTTCAACCGTTTCCTGGAGTGTCTTAAACTTCTTCTGGCGCTTAGGCTCAGTGCCAGAAGCCTTAGAAGGTGCAGGTCGTTTCGGCAACATCTTGGGGCTTTAAGAAGAACAAAATGGAAAACACGCGAACCCTCAGCCAGAGATGCATCACTGGGCAGCAGTCAATCAGCAGCAAAGAGAAATGAATAACGCTCTCAGGTTGGCTACTGTCACCATCCCAAGCTGATTTTTCCTCTACGGTTGCTTCCTGTTCTCTCTACAGTACAGTATTGCCACAAAAAAAAGCCATAAAAAATTGCAGAGGATATTTGCAGTTTCGATTAACAACTATTAGTTAGGTTCTAAGGAAAAATCCGCCAACGACTGAGGCCGCAAACTCTGAACTGCGACTTCATGGGGTCTACTATATTCCCATTTTCCTTCTACATAGTTAATTAAGGTGATTTAACTTAAACTGTTTTATGCACATGACTATCCAACATTTGCATAAAGTCTAATATTTTGCATAAAGCCCCGCCCCTTTGGCTGACAACACATTCCGAGGGATCACCTCACCTTTGTAGAGTTGGAGAGAATGTTAAAGACTTTTAGTAAATTGATTTTTTTTCCAAACACCAGGAGTTTTTTTGGGGTCTTGCGCTCTTTAAAACAAATTTGCCAGAGTGGTTCTTACAGAGTAAAGCCACAGAGGGAACCATTTTTGGTTTCTGATAGAAAAAAAAAAATCCACATTGATGGTTCCAGAAAGAACCTTTGCTTATTTAGATCAGTAACCTGGTCCATACAGTAAATAACAGAATGAAGTGATGCTTTGTGTATAAGTGGTTCTACGAGGAACCACACAAGCCGGTAAAGAAGCATAAAATGCCATTAAAGTGCCATTACTTTTAAGAGTGTGGAAGTGGAGTTATGATACTTTTTTTTTTTTGATACATGTCATCCACCTTTCATCGGAAAAGCCAAATAGACTGCTCTGATTTTGTACTAAGGGGCAACGGGACAGAGAAGCTTAATAAAAGACCATCAGGTCACACCTGTTCTCAAACAGTCCCCCAGACTGATGCTTACTTGATGATGTCTGCCTCTTGTTTAAGTCTCTTTGGATGAAAGCATCTGTCTGAGCAAACAAATGTACGTTTAAATACAATCTGCGTAAATATTCTTCAATAAGATCTTCACATACCACTGACTGTAATTAATATTCTTGGAACAGAGTAATATTGTTAAAATGTTCAGCTTCTGCTTCAGTGAAACTCCAAAAATGCTAAAGCCACAACATAGTAGTTTCATAAAAACTCAATAATTAATAATTGCAGTGAGTAAAAACTGTAAAAATATTAAATCATGCTTTATTAAATTTATGAGAAAAAAATGTACATTGTGATATATATATATATATATATATATATGGGGTGGTACCCAGCCGGGATGCCCAGAAGGACTGGAGGAGGGATTACGCCTCCTCCAGACCACAAGGGGGCGACCGCCCTGGTGGCTTTGGGGACCGTGGGAACTGAGCATGGAAGCTCAACCCTATAGGGGCCCGTGGTCACCGCCAGGGGGCGCCCCGATGCCTGGAGAGCACAGGTCCTCAGTACTTCCGCCACACCCGGAAGTGCTGTGGGAAGATGATCAGGGACACCCAGAGTGCTTCCGGGTGCGCAGCCAGTACTTCCGCCACACTGGGGAGTGCTGGCGGAAGCTAATTGGGAGGCACCTGGAGCACGTCCGGGTGATTATAAAAGGGGCCGCCTCCCTCCATTCGAGGGCTGGAGTTGGGAGGAAGAGAGACAGAGCTCGGGAGGAGAGGAGTGGAGGCGGACCTGAAGAGAGGCATTTTGGTAGAGGCCTGGACTTTGGAGGACTTTTGGGGTTGTGTGACACTTGTAAATAGAGAGGGATGTATAATAAACGTGTGCTGGGTGAACCATCAGTGTCCGACTGTCTGTGTCCGGGCCAGTGTCCACGATATATAAGTACCGTCAAAAAAATGGAAGTCAATAGATGGTTTGGGAGAACATGGGGGGTCATGAGGTCACTTGAAAGGAGTGTGTGACGCTCCCGATATCTATGCAAAAGGACAAGTCTTTAGAGTCCTGGTGCTTCCTGTCTTGCTAAATGGTTGTCAGACATGGATGCTGTCCAGTGACCTGAGATGAAGACTGGACTCCTTTGGTACTGTGTCTCGTTGGTATCTCTTGTTTGATTTTGCGTCGAATGAGCATTTGCTCATGGAGTCCCGAATGAGGCACATTACCTGCATTTTAAGGGAGCGTCAGTTACGGCACTATGGCCATGTGACGCGATTCCCAGAGGGTGATCTGGCTCACAAGATTCTCATTGTTGAGGACCAGAGTGGCTGGACTAGATTGATGTTCATTTCCGGAGGGTGGGACTGGACTGCGTGTCTGCCTGTTTTATTGTATGGTGGGTGCAGCAACACACTGTACCAGTACATGCCCCTTGACTTGACCTGACCTGACCCGTGAAAAATTCAAAATGAAACCATGATATTAATATTAAGCCACATTGCCCAGCCCTGGATAAGCACCCACTCCCTGCCATCTTCTAATGGATGAACTGCATCCAAAAGATGGATGTTTAGATAATAAATTAATAGAATAAAGACATGCAAAACATTAGAATTTCCTGAGGCTTTTAGGTCATGGCCTCTTTCATGTGTATTCCACTATTGCAGCATTTCTATGCTTGACTGAGTCTGAGTTGCCTGCCAATAAAATATGTGAACTTTCTTTAAATAGCTGAAAATGCTGTGAATCATCTTGTGATAGAATTTCAGAGAATATGATAACATCAGCCTAAACTGTGATGAGTCCACACTCTTTTCTCACTTTCCTGCAGTGTTTGAATATCAAACTCTCAGGGCACCCCAGGATCTTTCAAAGCTGAAATTCTGTACCAGTTTATTATTATTATTATTATTATTATTATTTTGGTATTTGGTACACTTTTTTAATCCCCAAGGGGAAATTGTCTTTTTGTATGACCTTTAGAGCTCAGAGTGTTTCCGCCATCATTCTGATGATTTTTGTTGGCGCTCCTAAGTCTCCTAACGCACCTGAATGTTGGGCCATGTGGACATTTTTTAACTCTTTTGTTTGGTTTATTCCAGGTTTACCATGGACTCCTAAATATTTCACAGGGCTTTAAGAAAGATAAACTTTGTTACATTATGGGCTTTTGTGATATAACTTGTTTCTTGGTTTATTTTATCACTACCTAGTCTTTTCTTAAAGGAGAGAGAAAAGTGGTTTAGAAAAATCATGAGTGAATGAATTGGATTTTCCTTTTTGCCGATTAGCACAGAGTTAAAAGGAGAACTCGTGTCTCTGAGAATTACATGGACCCAAACACCTGAACAGAGAGATTGTGGCTTCCTGGTGTCAAATGAAAAGACAAGAGCCAGACAAAGCTTTGGGGCAGCCTCTCGTATACCTGAAACCCGGCTGCAAATTTGAAACTTGCTTACGATAACGCTTTGAGTACTGAGAAAAGCGCTATATAAATGTAATGAATTATTATTATTATTATTACACAATAGTACATGTCTGAGTCCAGAAGAGAAGTGATTTGAAGGAGGTAAAGATGGCAGTTTTATTGAAAGGCAGAGGAAGTGACATCATCGGGACTGGGGCCGGAAGTGACGTCATTTGTGACCACATCTGGCCCTGGACCGGAAGTTGACGTCATCCGGCCTGGGGCCAGAAGTGATATCATCAGGCTTCAAGACCAGAAGTGATATCATTGGCCCCAGACCGGAAGTGACATCATCGGTACCAGAAATGACATCATCAGGGTCTGGTGGAATTTCCTTTAACTGGTCTACAGAGGAAAGAGAGAACAGATTAGTGCACTCTGCCACCCTCTGGTCCGGCATGGAATTATCATCATTTGAGCCCTTTAGCTGCCTCCCATGTGCACGTGTGTGACACTGTATTACTGTTACCGCCCATTACATCTTTTCTTTGTTTGCAAGAAAACTCCTTTTTGTTCATACTTTCTTCACGTTTTCCTCTCTGGTGTCATTCTGAAGTTGCAAGGTGGCTGCTTCACTGTGAAATCACCACAGTGATCATTGTGTTAGTTCACACTGGGGGGGTGGATGTGTACACACATGTCTCTATTCAACACACATGTGGTTGGATTTGTGATGTTACAATGGTCTTTTCTTTTCTTTAAATTAAGAAGTTTTCAGGTAAGATGAAAGGTTTTCTACATTAGGCCCCACTTTTGTGTGCACAATCAGGCCAATCCTGGCAAGCTTAAATTAGATTTGCCGATCAGCTCCTCTTAATTTCAAGTTAGCATCAGGGCCATTATGGACTTTTTCCATCACTTGCTGTTCCTGGATTTGTTTTCCTGCTGCTACAGAAACACAGCTATCCCAGTGGCACTGCTTATTTTTGTATTGTGTTTGCTATGTCGGGGCATTCAGCACAACAATGCCACATGCATTTCTGCTAAGAAAGTCCTGGAACAGTTCTAAGAACAGGACAGTGAATTTAGTTCATCGCAGTTGTCTCAATTCAATCAAGTATCCTTGGAATGAGTTGAGTAGAGATCTAATTATAATGTTACTAGCTGCATGTGGTCTTTAGTACAAAAAACAACTCGAAGACTCCCTAGCAGTTTTACTACATTTGTGAACTTGGAGAGGCGTCAGCTAACTCTTAAGAATGACTCAGGCCTGAGGACATGGACCCATCTGTGCTTCCTACCCCACTGGTATACATAAGAAGACATTGGCGATATCTTATCTTAGCCATAACACTGGCATATGAGTCCTATTAATCTTTGTTATTTGAGAAAATACCTCCAGATAGACAATGTTTTTAGTGAAAACTTCAAGCCTTACCCTCTGTTGCTGAGAAGTTTCACTTGCACGTTGTTGAGCTGCGGCATTTGCTTCCTTTTGACGTTGTGTCTCTTCATTTGTGTCATTGACACAATGTTGTTGTTGCACGACGGCGTTTGCAGCACACGGAAACTTCATGGTGAGAAGAGAGGTGCGTGCAAGTGCCAAAAAAATGTAAAAGTGCACGCATGTGCCATCTAATGTGTGTGGATGAATGTGAGTGGAATGGACTGCTCCAGACACACACAGGTCTTTCGTTTATATATGTCTGACTAGGGGGTTTCCCCTCCTGCTCGCTTTGCTTGCCAACCCCCCTGGCCTGCGCTACACGGCAACCACTTCGCGTCTCTGCTGCTCGCATTGTGAAGAGGGGGGCTGAACGCACCCCAAGGAGATGCGGTTGCTCCTCCGAAATCCCCTCTTAAACGGTGATACAATGGGAAAGAAATCCAGGTTTTTTTTACCTCCTCTTTACTCAATCAGCTGCTGGATTGCTGCTGCTGCTGCCGTGCCGCGTGATCTGCATCTCACATGGCGCTTCTTACATGTAAAAGCCTGTACAGCAGCTGTTCTACTCTTTGCCTTTTATTTTCAGCACCATGTGTGGTTAAATCTTTTGGTGCAAAGTCTCATCTCGCGGGACGTGAGTTCTTGATATTTTTTAGTTTATAATTTAAAAACGGAATAAGAATCTGAAAATCTAACATCATCACATTAAAGTTTGATATAATCTGAAAACAATGATACCAAACATATATATGTAGGTTTTAAAATAAGCCCAATTTAAAGCATGACAAAACGTCACATAAAATCATTGCACAAAATCGTTGCACTTTTCGGCTTAGGATTTGATAGATAGATAGATAGATAGATAGATAGATAGATAGATAGATAGATAGATAGATAGATAGATAGATAGATAGATAGATAGATAGATAGATACTTTATTAATCCCAAGGGGAAATTCACATACTCCAGCAGCAGCATACTGATAAAGAAAATATTAAATTAAAGAGTGATAACAATGCAGTTATACAGATAGACAATAACTTTGATAATGTTAACATTTACACCCCCGGATGGAACTGAAGAATCGCAGAGTATGGGGAGGAACGATCTCCTCAGTCTGTCAGTGGAGCAGGACGGTGACAGTAGTCTGTCGCTGAAGCTGCTCCTCTGTCTTGAGATGATACTATTTACTGGATGCAGTGGATTCTCCATGATTGACAGGAGTCTGCTCAGCACCCGTCGCTCTGCCGTGAATGTCAAGCTGTCCAGCTCCTTGCCTACAATAGAGCCTGCCTTCCTCACCAGTTTGTCCAGGTGTGAGGCATCCCTCTTCTTTGTGCTGCCTTCCCAGCACACCACCGCGTAGAAGAGGGCACTCGCCACAACCGTCTGATAGAACATCTGCAGCATCTTATTGCAGATGTTGAAGGACGCCAGCCTTCTAAGGAAGTATAGTCTGCTCTGTCCTTTCTTACACAGAGCATCAGTATTGGCAGTCCAGTCCAGTTTATCATCCAGCTGCACTCCCAGGTATTTATAGGTCTGCACCCTCTGCACACAGTCACCTCTGATGATCATGGGGTCCATGAGGGGCCTGGTCCTCCTAAAATCCACCACCAGCTCCTTGGTTTTGCTGGTGTTCAGGTGTAGGTGGTTTAAGTCGTACCATTTAACAAAGTCCTTGATTAGGTTCCTATACTCCGACTATATATATAGAGTAGATAGACTAGTATATATATATATATATATATATATATATATATATATATATATATATATATATATATATATATATATATATACACTAAGTGCTATCTGGGGTTGTGTGGCATCCAATACAGGAAGAAAGGTGGCCCTGTTGCCAGAAAGGGGAAGGACAGCAATGGACTAGCATCCCGACCAGTTTGGGGGATTGGGCCCTTGCCTGGAAAGGAGGCCAAAACAAAAGAAAGGATCATGGGAGTTAGCCTACTTTTGAAGTATATACTCACCAGACAAGTTAGACGGCAGCTTCCATATGTTGTTGCACCCATTTTCCAGATCATGTGGCAAGTTGGGAATAGCAGTCCCATGGGACAGCCCTGCTGGATGTCGTGGATGCTGGCAGGGGGCCCTGCAGATGAACCATCCCTTCTTTATGACACTTCTGCCTGATCTGGAAGTATCTCCTCTTGACTTGGAAGTACTTCCTGGGTCCAGTCTAAAAAGAGCCATCTGCCTCACCTCGGGGAATCAGAGTCAGGATGTACCATCCCTGGTGAACACAGTGCTGTGTAAAGGTACTTGGACAAAATACAAATCCGTATATTTGAACTTGTGACTGTTTGTGTCAGCTATGTTTAGCGTTTGGGGCTCAGTGATGACCTCTATCTTATATTTAAAAAACGGCAAACAGGTGGCTCTGAGGCTAGGGATCTGCACTGGCAATTGGAAGGTTGCCGGTTCGAATCCCGTAAAATGCCAAAAAGGGACTCTGCTCTGTTGGGCCCTTGAGCAAGGCCCTTCACCTGCAATTGCTAAGCTCTTTGAGTAGTGAGAAAAGCGTTATATAGATGCAAAGAATTATTATTATTAAAGTGTGGGGTACGACCCAGGTAAACCCCTTTTAAAGGTTAAAACAAAGAATAAGGTAACACCAAGTTAAATGCCCTCAACCACGGTTCACGGTAGGTTACCAAGAACTGCTGACTGGGAATTCTGTCTTTCTCAGTTGCAGTTCACAACACGAACAGCCACTTCCAGACATAAATTAGATTAAGTTGATTTGAGAATGTTATTTGATATGATGTTGTATATGGTAATAAAGGTCAGGAGGAAGAGGACAAAATAGAAAGTGGATCAAGAATGAGCCAGGAATGCCTGTAGTGTTTCTAATGCAGGTCAAAAGCCATCAGAGATTTGTCATACACATCGTGTTCTTATGGAGTGGAATAATAAAATAAATAGGCTGTAACAAATAGGTACCTGTCCCAGCAAGTACTGTTTCTTGGAAGGAGTGCTCATGTTAATGAGAAACCTGGAGCTACAATGGAAAAGAGTTCTGGTAGCAAGGACAAAGAGGCTTTGCTGACCTGATTAGTGCCTGAGAAATAAAACTCTGTTACTTGGCTGTTGGTAAAGAAAGATTCACGGATCTTGACTTTGCTGACGATGCTGTGATCTTCTCAAAAGTCAATAGAGGCTCTGATCGGCGCGCTCGAGAGACTGAGTGAGGAGTCTGAGTGTCTGGGCTTGCGAGTGTCCTGGATTAAAACCAAAATCCAGGCCTTTAATGACCTCTTGGGCACAGCCATCAGCAGTGTGTCTGTCTGCAGAGAGAGTGTCAACCTCGTTGAGAGGTTTGCTTACCTCGGTAGTGACATTCATGGCTCTGGTGACTCTTCCTATGAAGTCAGTGGAAAGATTGGGAGAGCATGGGATGTCATGAGGTCACTGGAAAGGGGTGTGTGGCGCTCACGATATCTATGCAAAAGGACGAATGTCCAAGTCTTTAGAGACCTGGTGCTTCCTGTTTTGCTATATGGTTGAGAGACATGGACGCTATCCAGTGACCTGAGGTGAAGTCTGGACTCCTTTGGTACTGTGTCTCTCCGGAGAATCCATGGGTACTGCTGGTTTGACTTTGTGTCAAATGAGAGGTTGCTCATGGAGTCCTGAATGAGGCACATTACCAGCATTGTGAAGGAGTGTCAGTTACGGCACTACGGCCATGTGGCGTGATTCCGATGATCCGGCTCATTGTTGAGAACCTGAGCGGCTGGACCAGGACAAGGGGATGCCCACATAACACCTGGCTGCAGCAGATACAGCGTCATTTCTGGAGGGTGGGACTGGACCGCGTGTCTGCCTGAGAGGTTGCCAACCGGGATCCCGAGCTGTCTCGTCATGTGGTGGGTGTGACAAGGCACTGTACAAGTGCATACTCCCCAACCTGACCCGTCCTTGACTGGAGTAAGAATGAGCTTAGAGTCAGGAAATCAGATGGGCAAAGATGCCTTGTGAAAAAGAAGCAACGCAGCCAGAACAACTAATAGTGGAGCTGAACTGGAGGCCGTGTTTGTTGGGTTGGTGCGTGTACAGTACACTGTGTTCTGAGTCGGCGCACAATCCACCCACCACGTAAATAAGGATTCTTTTTTGGTCTGTTTTGTTTACTGCTTTTGTGTACCAGCTCCGTTTTACCTCTTTCGAAAACCTTAGTCTTATTAATAAAAGTATTATTTTATAAGGAGCTCTGTTTTTTGGTATATAGTTCATACAGTGGATCCAGAAAATAGTCAGATCTCTTCACTTTCCATGCACTTTTATTGTGATGTTGATTTAATTTTAAATGGATAAAGTTGCCATTTTTACCCTTCAGTCTAAACTCAATAGCCAATAATGACAAAGTGAAAACATGTTTTACAGAAAGGTTTGCAAATCACTCTTATATAAAAAAAATCGTTCGACGCAGCAAGACTTTTTGGAGACAAGAGTTTTTGGAAAAGTCCCGTGAGACAAGACTTTGGCCATGAGATTTTTTCAAGTCATGCCCACCTCTCAAACATTTTCAAACAAGACCACAGTCCTCTCATCTCTCATTCGTGTGAATGCTTTTGTGAGACCCACTTCCTGCGCTCTCAGCTCTTATAAATTTTAAGTGTTTTCCTCACTTTAAGTTCCCAATTAAAGAAGACATATTATGTCCAAATCTAGAATTTAATCACGAAGGGTTATCAACAGAAAAAATGATTTCATAGCACAGAGAAAAGAGGAAGTCAGACGAATTAAAGCCAAAAATGTTGATCAGTTACATGGCAAATTGGTTAAATGCGTATCAATAGACAATGCTGAAACAGTTGGTGGTGATGATGTGGAAGATGAAAACATTAACTTACAATATCACGAAGAATATCTACAACCGCTAATACCGTCCGGTCTTCCACCGCACAAATTACTGTAGAAAGAAGGATGTGTCCTCACAGGTGGCACAGTGGTAGTGCTGCTGCTTTGCAGTAAGGAGACTGTGAAAGACTGCGGTGGGTTGGCACCCTGCCCGGGGTTGGTTCCCTGCCTTGTGCCCTGTGTTGGCTGGGATTGTCTCCAGCAGACCTCCGTGACCCTGTGTTCGGATTCAGCGGGTTGGAAAATGGATGGATGGATGGATGGACTGTGAAAGATTGTGAGTTTGCTTCCTGGTTCCTCCCTGTGTGGATAGCGCTTTGAGTACTGAGAAAAGCGCTATATAAATGTAATGAATTATTATTATTATTTATTATTATCCAAGAAAGGTAATGTAGAACATCTTCAGGGGATAACATTACACAACAAAGGAGATCTTGATATGCCATTAGTATTGAAACGTTAGCAGTTTCCAGTTAGAATAGCTTTTGCAAAGACAATTAACAAATCTCGGAGGCAAACATTCAAAAAAATCGTTTTATTTAATAGAGAGAAGGAAATGAAATTCAATCACAGGCAGTTATATGTTGCATTGATGCATATTTAACAATTCCCATGAAAGTAAAAGTCTGTTTTAATTAGATAGATAGATAGATAGATAGATAGATAGATAGATAGATAGATAGATAGATAGATAGATAGATAGATAGATAGATAGATAGATAGATAGATAGATAGATAGATAGATAGATAGATAGATAGATAGATAGATAGATAGATACTTTATTAATCCCAAGTGGAAATTAACATACTCCAGCAGCAGCATACAGTACTGATTAAAACAATAATAAATTAAAGAGTGATAACAATGCAGGTATAACAGACAGTAACTTTGTATAATGTTAACGTTTACCTGCCCGGGTGGAACTGAACAGTCGCATAGTGTGGGGGAGGAATGATCTCCTCAGTCTGTCAGTGGAGCAGGACGGTGACAGCAGTCTATCGCTGAAGCTGCTCCTCTGTCTGGAGATGATCCTGTTCAGTGGATGCAGTGAATTCTCCATGATTGACAGGAGCCTGCTCAGCGCCCGTCGCTCTGCCACGGATGTCAAACTGTCCAGCTCCGTGCCTACAATAGAGCCTGCCTTCCTCACCAGTTTGTCCAGGCGTGAGGCGTCCCTCTTCTTTATGCTGCCTCCCCAGCACACCACCGCGTAGAAGAGGCATTGTACATCCTATTATGTACATTGTACATAATTGTACATCCACATCCCCATACGCAAGCAGCAGAACCGCAAAGAGGCTAGTGTGTAGCGCAGGACTGGGGGTTGGTGAGCGAAACGAGCAGGGGGATCCCCCTAGTTTTTTAAAAATCACAAACTAAAATCCTCCATTTGTGTAAGTATTTGTTGTGGAACTGAAAATCATGGTCAGCTTCATCCTGTTTGCTCTCATTCCCCTTGAGATGTGATTGGAGCATCCCCCCTGAAAAACTGTATTGACTGGACATCGTTTAGAATGGCACACACCTGTGTATATAAGGACTACAATTCACACTGCATGTCAGGACAAAAACCAAGCCATGAAATTCAAGGAACTCTCTGTAGACTTTGGTGATAAAATGAAAGACATTTTGGACCACCAGGACTCTTCTTGTCCAGCCAAATTGAGTAACTGGCCAAGAAGGGCATTGGTCAGGGAGGTGGCCAAGAACCCACTGGTCACCCTAATGGAGTTTCGTAAGTCTGAGATGGGAGAACCTGTCAGAAGGGCAACCATTTCATCAGCACTCCATCCAGCAGGTGTTCATGGTAGAGCAGCCAGACAGAAGTCAACTCTTGCCACACAGCATTTAATGGACTATGAGAGTATGAGGAAAAAGATTCTGTAGTGTGAGGAGCCAAAAAGCAAACTCAATGGACACGACTCTATGTCTAGAAAATACAAGACACTGCCTAATACCATCCCTTCGGTGAAGCAGGGTGATTATACCATCACGCTATTGAGCAACAAGGACAGGGAGACTAGTCAGATCTGCAGGAATGATGAATGCAGTTAAAAACAGAGAAGTCCTTCAAGAAAAAGACTGGGGCCATGGTTCACCCCTTCAGCATGACAATGACCCAAAAATTAGAGACAGGACAACACAGGGGTGGCTTCAGTTTATGACTCCAAGAACGTCCTTGAGTGGCCCAACCAAAGCTCAGACTTAAACCCCATAGAACATCCATAGAGGAACCTGAAGATGGCAGTTTACAGATGCTGCCCATCCGATCAAAAAGAGCTTGAGAGGGTCTGCCATGAAGATTGAGATAAATTACCCAAAAACAGCTGTCCAAAGCTTGTAGAGACATACCCATGAAGAACTGAAGCTGAAACTGCTGCCACAGGGACTTCTACAAATTAATGAATTATGGGCCTGAAAACTCACATGAAGGAGAGATTTCAGTTTCTGATTTTTGAAACCTTTCTGAGAAGTTGTTTTCACTTTGTCATTATAGAATAGAATATATTTTATTGTCATTGCATTGAGAACAATACCGTCAGTCAGTCATTATCCAACCCGCTATATCCTAACTACAGGGTCACGGGGGTCTGCTGGAGCCAATCCCAGCCAACAAACCTCGGGAAGGGCATCTCACCGCACGGCACACCAAGCACAATTTAGGATCGCCAATGCACCTAACCTGCATGTCTTTGGACTGTGGGAGGAAACCAGAGCACCAGGAGGAAACCCACACAGAGAACATGCAAACTCCACGCAGGAAGGACCCGGGAAGCAAACCCAGATCTCCTTACTGCGAGGTAGCAGCGCTACCACTGCACCACCATGCCACCTGAGAACAATACAATGAAATTTAAAACAGCTCTCCCAGAGTTGCTTTAATCACTCAGACACACATCCTCACGCATACACATATAAAAAACTGATTGGATTTGTAAAATAATGTGAAAAAATATAATTCACTCTTTTAGGGCTAATTGTTTTTTTTTCTTTTCTCCCAGGGTTGAATATTTTTTCAAAAAACACAGTTTTCTACAAAGCATACAAAGCAATGGTTTCACACATAATTCAACATAAAATATTTTATTTGTAACAAATTTCACTGTGTTTTATGTTTCATGAGCCTCTACTGTAAGTTAATTCACATACTTATTGCACACATATTTTTGTTCTTTACTTCGCCTTATACAATTTCTTGTACAGTGGAACCTCGGGTCACAACTGTACTTCGTTCCAAAACTCTGGTCGTAACCCGATTTGGTCGTGACCTGAAGTAATTTCCCCCATAGGATTGTATGTAAATACAATTAATCCGTTCCAGACCGTACGAACTGTATGTAAATATATTTTTTTAAAGATTTTTAAGCACAAATATAGTTAATTACACCCTAGAATGCACAGCGTAATAGTAAACTAAATGTAAAAACATTGAATAACACTGAGAAAACCTTGAACAACAGAGAAAACTAACATTGCAAGAGTTCACGCTATAGCGCTACGAACCGCTGGCTAAAAACACTTTTTTTTAAGCACAGGGAAAAAAATGAACATTTGAAAAATCCGTAATTTAATAAACCACCAAGAAAAGTAACATTGCAACAATGCACACTACGAACCGATCGCTGTAAACAGAAGTGAAGTGGAGGTTAAAATCCAATAGAAAAAAGTCTTTATTAAATAGAGCGAGGTTAAAACAAAGCTCGAATCAGTCTCTTTAAAAACAAGCCGGTTCATTCTTTAACCTTATGCGGCCAGCCCTCTCTCTCGCGCGTGTGTGTGTGTGTCTCTCTTGCGCGCATGTGTATGTCTCTCTCGTGCGCGCGCGTGTGTGTGTGTGACTCTCTCTCGCGCTCTCTCTCGCTCACTGCACAGAGAATGCACCGGGAGAGTCTGAACATGTGCGGAAATCATCGGCGTGCACAAACCGAAAGGGAAACTGGCTTGTTCGTATACCGAGTGTGTGGTTGTGAACTTGGCGAAACTTTTTGGCCGTAACCCGATTTGTATGTGTTCTGAGATGTTCATGAACCGAGGTTCCACTGTGTTAGGAATTTGTTAGTTTTCGCATACCCCTTGGGGTCAGAGCGCAGGGTCAGCCATTGTACAGCGCCCCTAGAGCAATTACAGGTTAAGGGTCTTGCTCAAGGGCCCAGCAGAGTAGGATCTCTTGACAGTGACGGGGATTCGAACTGGCGACCTTCTGGATACCAGCACAGATCCTAACCCTCAGAGTTTGCATAGCTGTTTGTCTTATCACTAAATACGCTCACAGGCACTTTCGGGAAAAAATCAGCTACCTGTCTTTTATTTTCAATTTCCAGATTGCTTGCATCAAAATTGGAGTTTGATAAGTTAAATAAATAAATGCGCAGAGCATTTTCCTTTGCGCATTCACTTCGCTCTCTCACCCAGCGTCAATGCCATTCCAGATGTTGTTTACTCTACGCAGGGCTTCAATGTCAGGTCAACAAGTCTACAAGTCCTCCTAGCTAAGAGGGTCTACCTATAATGTTTTGTCAACACTGCCCCTGACATCTGCCCTCAACCCCTGCTGTAGACAAAAGTCTACCTCCGCCCTAAAAGAGTTAAAGTGCATAAAATATTAAAAGTGCATTTCAGTAATTGCACACAGTTTCTCATATGAAAACAAGTCCAAGGCTATTAAGATGGTGAAAGTGAAAGTAGGGGCAATGGGATAGAGGGCCGAAAATCAAGTTCTTGGACAGCTGAGGGGTAAAAGCTGTTCTTCAGCGCTTCAGGGCCCTGTCCTTATGGATTATTGAATGTGGATTAAAGGACAACAATGGCAGATTCAGGCATTTAGGATTAAACCTACAACACAATGACATGTGCAGAATGAATACGTCCTGAATGCACAGCGCTTACTGTCCATGTGCACTGTACTGACATTACCAGACTTTCTGATCCATGCACTGCAGGAAGCCTCAATTACTCTGAGAGCATCTTACAGTTATAAACAGCATGCAATTTCTCAACTTAAACATCTGACACTAACACCCACTAAAGCATTCCGAACCATAAGTAAAAACACATAAATAGATAAATATGAAATATTGTTCACGGCAAAAGCTGTCTGTTGGGGAAAGCCTCCAGAGTGAATTTTGAAGCTGTTAAACTGACAAAGATGTTAGTAATAAAAATAAAATGCAAGTTAGACATTTTTTTTCTTTTAATCATTTGATGTCAGTTTTTACCTCCATTGTTCTCTGAGGCAGGAGTCTGAGCAGTCAGATACTTGGAGTGACAATACTGACTGCCGAAGGGCAGATAAACGTGCAAACAGAAGGCCGTTGGGAATGGTTATCAAGTAGAAGCGAGGACATCTGGCTCTCAGTCAGAAAACATCTGTTCACTTTGGAGTGCGTGATTAGCTTTTCTAAATCATTCCAGAATGAGTGTGTGTCTGGCAACGTAGGAGAGCATCCTGACGTGAACTGGAATCCCATTAGCACTGATCCCTGACTTCCCCCAAGTGACCTTGACCGTTGTAGCCACTAGGGGGCGCTCTGCCACCATAACCCAGACACAGACAGGCAGGAGACAAGTTTTCCACACACCACACGTTTAATAACAGCTTCCTTCTTACACAACGCAGGGCACAGCACCGCACCAATACCATTCAGTCCCTTCTTGCCAGTCCTTCTCCCTCCACCCCTCTTCAGGCTTTGTCCTCTCCTCCCGACTCTGGCCCTCATGGAGTGAGGCTGCTCCTTTTATAAGGCACTTGGATGGACTCCAGGTGTCTAACAAGCTTCTTCTGGCCACACTTCCCGGTGGGACAGAAGTGTGACCAAATAAGGCCCTGGAAAGGTCCACGCGCCCCCTGGCAGTGGCCACGGGCTCCAACAGGGTTGAGCCTCCATGCTCATAACCCCACTGAAAACCAAGGGGGCTGCCCTCTATCGCCCCAGGCAAGAAACTGTCCCGGCAATCCATTTTCTCCGGGTCCTTCCATAGTTTGGGTGTTCTGGCCAGGCAAGGGTCCCGGCCATCCGCCACACCGTATGATATGAATGTATTTGTAGCAGAGCTTAATTGAAGTAAGCCTGCTACATAAAGGGGCAGCGTCGCTGTCAAAATCTTCATCGTTGACTTGAAGTGACAGCTCTCTTGGTTAAGTCAATCACTTTCTCTTCTCTGCATCAAGGACAGGACCTGAGTTTGTCTTTTGTGGCTGATGGCAGGCAATCTACCTGTTTAAATAGGAGCCGGTTACATAAGGTATATTATGTTCCTTGGGTTGAAAAGGCATACTGTACATACAGAATTGTTCACAGTGCACACACCAAATGGACATTGTAAATTTAAAGATACTATGTGGTGCACATATACTGGTGTCATGGATAGGCGACTCAGACATGATGACAAAGGGGCATGAGGCCTCCAAAAGACCAACAAAGCAGGCAGAACCATCACCTGCCTGACCAGAATAGTCTCACCCCAGCTCAGCCAGTTTCCAATTACTACCTACAGGCTTCGGCCTGCTCAGGCCTAAAATGGGGAGCTGGCTTTAAAAGATCAAAATATCTCAGGAACATACAAAAATACCCTACAAGGGAGAGGGTGACTTTGAGGACACCACTGGAAATTATGGCATTTAGGACTGAAGCCAGGAAGCACTTCTTTTCACAAAGAGATGAGGAAATTTAGAATTAACTACCAAGCCATGTAGTTGAAGTTGAAGAAGTTGTAGTTGACCTGTCATGATTTGGTGTTATATAGTATTATCTAGTATTTGAATTGTGTGTGTGTGTTGGGGGGGTGTTTGAGTTCAAGGATTTTGTCATTCTCACTCAGGTTATTTATTTATTTATTTATTTATTTACTAGGGGGCTTTGTGAAGGGGGGCTGAACACACGCTGAGGAGATGCGGACGGATCAGCTGCTGTCTTTCTGCTTCTGCTGCCTTGCTGTGTGTTCTGCTTGTCGGCCATTTAAAAGCCTGTACAGCAGCTGTCCTTTGGTCTCGCTGCTTTGTCTTGCGGGACGATAAAGTGTCTCTCGCGGGACTTCCGGGCTGATTATTACTTTCCTTATTTTCTGAACTTGCACATAGATTACTATTGTTCTCTTGTGCATCCTTTTTTGCCTTCTTTTCTCTCCAACGCTTTCGTGTCTGTTTTCGACTCTTTCTTCTTCGCTTAGTTGTTCACGTACCATCTAGAACGTATAACATTTTTAAGAGCTGGGCGCACATGAAGTGTGTCTGCCAAAAGCATTCCAACAACTGCGAGGTTAGATGTCCATGAACTTGTTTGAAATTGTTTGTAAGTAGGGCGTGACGTGCAAAAGTGACCGTCTCACGGGACTTGCTTCCTAAGTTTGTAATGTCTAGTCTCGTGTGACGTCAAAGTGTCTCTCCCAGATGAACACGTCTCAACCCAAGATTTTTTTATATAATAGATAGAGTTATTTATTTATTTATTATACTTCACATCGTGTGTTGCTTTTATTGCAATGTATTGGATGCCATTTTAGGTGTTTGTCGCCTCCATTTTGATTTACTGTTGTTGAGCTGTGGTCCACCAGGGCCTATACAGCCACCCTAACCCGACACAGACAGGCAGAGACATGAGTTTGCCACACAACACACGTTTTATTTACAGTCGGGGAGAGCTTTTCTCTCGCTCTCCACAGCACAATACAGTCCAAAGTGTCAATATACAGCACAGTCCTCTTCCATCCTTTCTTCTTCTACTTCCTCCTCCTCCTCTTCCTGCAAGCTTCGTCCACCTCCTCCCGACTCTGGCTCTCTGAATGGAGTGAGGTGGCTCCTTTTATTCAGCACATGGGAGTGCTCCAGGTGGTTCATCAGGATTACCTGGAATCCCTCCTAAGTGTGTTGGAAATCCATTGAATGGCTCTGCAGCTCCCCCTTGCGGCCCCCACGGAACCCAAGAGGGCTGCACTCCAGCTCCCAGCATGCCCTGCGGGAATCCCTGGAGCCACAGCAACCCAGGAGGGCTGCCCTCTAGCGTCCCAGGGGAGATATTGCCTCAGCGATGCTCTCTCCCCCAGTCCTTCCATTTCATTGGTGTCCCGGCCAGGTAATGGCCGAGGCCACCCATCACAGGGCCTGCTTCTACAGATTTCAGACGTTGTGACCAGTTTGAAATTGACACGACAGAATAAAAGGACTGCTAGGGGTCCATTTCCTTACCCGATATGCAGAAACTAAAACTCTATCAAAAATCCTTGTGCTCAGTATTCCCATGTGTTTCATTTGGTTTTGACCTCTTATTCTTTTGAGTTCGATTTTGCCCCACGTCTTGGTTTTGTGTTCTAATGGTGATCTCTCAGCTTGCCTTTTTTTTTTTGTTTTGCTATGCACATCTACTCAAAAAAATTCACCTGTCAAATCTCTATCTGGACAAAACCTCAACAACCTTTATGGAGTGATTGGATGTGTTATTGGGGCAGTTTAGCTATTAGCTCAACAAACGAGCCTGATTAACGGAATGATCTGCTCTCGTTTGTCAAATTTCTTATGTTTGTGTTCTTAGATCTCTGACTTCTGAAGAAAAGAGCAAGGATAAACCTTCATAAAATGAAGATTTAGTAACACAAAATAAAAATACAACAGAAAGCTCAAAAGAGCAGGAAAAATTTGCTTAAATTTGAGGTGTACAAATCCCAATTCACAAATCCAAAGGTCGATCTAAGACACAAGCAAGAAAAAAATCCAGTAACCACAACTCCAAATAAAAACTCAATGATCCACTGCTGGTACTCCATTTCTGACTCCAATATAAAGTCAGAAGGAGAACCTGGCCACAATAATGTCAGGGTGGCCCTGCCCCCTGGGGCTACACCCATGAAGCACATTTAAACAAATAAGCACAACAGAAATACAGTTAAACCTTGGATTGTGAGTTACATGGTCTGTGAGTGTTTTGCAAGACGATCTAAAATTTTAAATAAATTTTAACTTGATAAACGAGTGAGATCTTGCAATATGAGTAGTACGTATACGCTTTGTCAGCCGAGCATCACATGATCACAACTGAGCCGATGGTTCTTCTCTCTCTGTCTCGCTGCGGGATTTTGGGTAATCGTCTCCCATGCTCAGTCTCAGTCGGTGTGCCTCACTTATATAGTCAACCTCCGTACAAGCGTATACTGTTTACTATAGCAGGGGTCTCCGACTCCGGTCCTGGAGGACCACCATGGCTACAGGTTTTCATTCTAACCCTTTTCTTAATTAGTGACCTGTTTTTGCTGCTAATTAACTTCTTTTGAACTAATTTTATTTAACTTGCTCTTGAAGACTCAAACACCTTAATTGTTTCTTTTTTCCTTAATTAGCAGCCAAACAATAAGGAGATACAAAATGAGACAAAACAACTGGCGTCCATCACACAATATCTGAAAACAAAGAAAGATGAAGGTCTCAGGAATGTCGATGTGCTCAGGTCCACAAAACATTTTAGCAGAGCTCTTAGAAAAGAGAAAATCAACAATTTCAGAAATGTCTGCTATTACACCACGAGAGCAGCAACAAACCACGGAATTAAAGAACAAGTTTAATTAACGACAAGACTCGGCACCTCATTAAGCAGCTGATTGGAGTGAAATTGGTTGGAGTTTGAGTCCCTGACTTAGTTGGTCTTCTGTTGAATCACTCACTTCACATTTCATTTCTGTTTGGGTGCCATTTAAGGAAAGAAATGAAGCAATTCAGAGGAACGATGGAGAAATTCAGGGGAGCAAATCTTAAAAAGCAATTCAATTAAAATGAATTCACAAGAAGTTAATTAGCAGCACAAACAGGGCACTCACTAAAAAAAATGGTTAGAATGAAAACCTGCAGCCACGGTGGTCCTCCAGGACCGGTCTTGACGACCCCTGTAACATACCATTGTGACCTCGTGTGTGTGTGTGTGCGTAACGCCAGGCAGTCAGTCAATCATTGTCCAACCCGCTATATCCTAACACAGGGCACAAGGCAGGAACAAACTCTGGGCAGGGCGCCAGCCCACCACAGGGCACACACACACACACACACCAGGGACAATTTAGGATCGCCAGTGCAACTAACCTGCATGTCTTTGGACTGTGGGAGGAAACCGGAGCACCCGGAGGAAACCCACTCAGAGAACATGCAAACTCCATGCAGGGAGGATCCGGGAAGCGAACCCAGGTCTCCTGACGCCACCGTGCTGCCTGTGTGTAAAACATTTTTTTTATTTTGTGTCCAAGTGTAGTGACTGTTCTTTAGTAACTGTACTGAAACAAAAAAAAAGTTTGCAGAAAAGCACCACCCAAATAAGTCTGTAGCAGTACGAGCAATGAATCTGTTTAACGACAATGCAATGTCAAATTTCCACGAAATCCTCAAAAGGATGCAAAAGCAACTGTCATTGGAGAGGCTTCTTGTTAAAGTCGTGAAAAAAGAAAAAGATTCCAGAGAGCCAAGAGATAGCAAGGATTCTGTTAGTTAGAGTGAAAGTCATCCTACACAATAACCCTCCTCCTCCTCCTCCTCCTCCTCTCTCTCGTCTCCCTCACACCAGCCACGATTCCTTTCAAAGGTAATTTGTTTTATGTATTTTTTACTTTATATTTTGTATTAATCATTTTTATATGAATGTTTTTAGGTTGTGGAAGGAATCATCTGAGTTTCCATTATTTCTTATGGGGAAATTTACTTTGATATACGAGTGCTTTGGATTACAAGCACGTTTCCGGAGTAAATTATGCTCACAAACCAAGTCACTACTGTAACATCTTCTTCCTTCAGCTGCTCCTGTTAGGGATTGCCACAGTGGATCATCTTCTTCCATATCTTCTTGTCCTCTACATCTTGTTCTGTCACACCCATCACCTGCATGTCCTCTTTCACCACATCCATAAACCTCCTCTTAGGCCTTCCTCTTTTTCTGTTGTCTTGCAGCTCTTTCTTTAACATCCTTCTCCCAATACACCCAGCATCTCTCCTCTGCACATGTCCAAACTAATGCAATCTCGCCTCTCGGACTTTGTCTTCAAACCCTCTAATGTCCTCATTTCTAATCCTATCCATCCTCATCACACCCAATGCAAATCTTAGCATCTTTAACTCTGCCACCTCCAGCTTTGTCTCCTGCTACAAAATGAATAAAATATGTTTGTTTCTTTTATTGTAGGGTTAGGATTTTTCTCGTTCTTGTCTTGGCTTCTCTTATATTCTGACTCCTGCTCTTCTTCTGACCATCATTTCTTATTTCTCAGTCATCTCCTAGTTGTTCTGTTCTCCCAATAATCCTCAGGCACTCTTCGGGTCATAACAAGCACATACTCATTATTATTAATGTGAGAATCCTAGCCAACATCTTGAAACATTTAGTACATTGCAGAGCAGGGGTCATCAAACAGATCTGACCTCGGGCCATATCCTCACAGAGCAAATACTCTTTGGGTCAGGCTTTGTCAATACCAAACACACACTCATCACACACACTTTAACAGAAACACTCCTTCATTCACTCCCGGGCATTCTCGTCCAATCATCTTCTTGTGCACACCACACACATGTGAAGACAGTGTAAACCTGTCCAATTGATACCTGTGTAAGATTAAGGGATTATGTTACACTGAACTTATTCAGGTATTAGTATCATTCCAAATGAGAAAAGTCAGTCATTTAAATTCACCTCTTTTTCTCAAGAAAATCCTCAGTGCTTATACTCAATCATGAAACTTTTACTGATTAGCAAGGAATTTACATTGCAAATTAGATATCAAAATGAGTTAGCTAGCAGAAATGTCTCTGTCAGAAGAATCACATTGATATTGAGAGTCATCCTTTCAATGACACAAAGACTGAAAAGAACGTGTTTATAATGCAGTCACTCTAAAATGATCTGATCTTCACCGAAGCGGTTGCTGCAGTCTAAGGTACCAGTATCTACAGAAGCATGAGGTCCATTTTGTTTCCAGTCCCGCTTTGCTTTTGATGGTGGGTCGGATG
This sequence comes from Erpetoichthys calabaricus, assembly GCF_900747795.2. Lineage (NCBI taxonomy): Eukaryota > Metazoa > Chordata > Cladistia > Polypteriformes > Polypteridae > Erpetoichthys > Erpetoichthys calabaricus. The sequence goes on along the minus strand of NC_041396.2, from coordinate 24,238,655 downwards.
GGGGTTAGGGGGGGCACCCTGCACCCTGTAAGAAGTGGGGTCATCTCTGTATTCCACAAAGAAGCAGGTGCAGAATCAATTCCAAAGGAAGAATATCAGATTGTCATTGTAACTAATACAACAAAATTAGGTGCAGTCCCTGTGGTGTCAAAATAAAAATAAAATATAATTATAAAAAAGGATAAGAAGAAATGAGGTAGAACACAAACATTCAACATAAGACCTTAATTGCACATGAAGACTATTGCACAGTACGTCATCTATTGCACTGCTGCATTGGAGGTGATTAGGTGGCATTCAGTGCCCTAATATCAACAGGGTAGAAACTGTTATTCAGTCTATTAGTCTTTGTTTTGATGCTCCTATATATTTTACCTGATGACAACAGTTGGAACATGTCATGAGTGGGGTCTGTGGAGTCTTTTAAGATGTTTTCTGCTTTCCTGAGGCATCAAGAGCTGTGCAGTTCACCAGAGAGGGTAAAGAACAGCCGATGATCTGCTGGGCAGTCTTTACGATCCGCTGAATTGTTTTCCTCTGTGCTGTTTTACAGCTGGAAAACCCCACGCAGAGGCAGATAGCACAGGATACTCTCAATAGAGCAGCGATAGAAGGACACCAGCAGTTTTTGGGGGATGTTATTTTTCATGAGGACTCTCTGGAAATAAAGTCTCTGCTGAGCCTTCTTCGCCAGCTCAGCTGTGATCACACCCCAGGACAGGTCTTCCATGATGTGGACTCCCAGAAAGTGGAAGTCTGACACCCTCTCCACACAGTCCCCTCTGATGTAGAGTGGTTTGATGTCCGTTTTCTTTTTCCTGAAGTCCACAATGAGCTCCTTGGTCTTACTTGTGTTCAGGAGCAGGTTGTTGTCAGTGCACCATGCTGTCAGCCGCTCCACTTCGTCCCTGTAGGCGGATTCATCCTCCCCAGAGATGAGCCCCACCACAGTGGTGTCGTCTGCAAATTTGATGATGATGTTGCTGTGGTGGGCGGAGGCGCAGTCATGTGTGTACAGCGTGAAGAGCAGGGGGCTCAGCACACAGCCCTGAGGAGAGCCAGTGATGATGCTGATGACCGAGGAGATGTGAGGGCCCACCCTAACCCTTTGTGTGCGGTCTGTCATGAAGTCTTTAGTCCACATGCAGGTGGAATGCGGGAGTCCCAGGGAAAGCAGCTTGCACACCAATCTGTGAGGGAGGATGGTGTTAAAAGCAGAGCTAAAATCAGTAAAGAGGAGACGTGCGTAGCTCACCTGGTGCTCCAGATGGGACAGGGTAGCATGGAGAGCAGCAACAACAGCGTCCTCAGTAGACCTGTAAGCAAATTGGTGTGCGTCAAATGTGAGAGGGATGAAGGACATGATATGACTCCGGACCAGTCTCTCAAAACACTTCATCAACACCGGGGTGAGTGTTACTGGCCGATAGTCATTCAGGCAGGTTATGGGTGATGAAATTATGAAAGGGTCACATGAAATAATTATTCTGGAACAATACAATTCAATTAACAATGTAAAGAAGTCATACCTGTTCTTTTCTCAGATTATTTTATTTTATTTTTTGTACGCAGTCCAAAGTTCAATTCGCTGACAAATTATAATCCTTCAGACTTCCCTTAGGGAAGTGAGATTGTAGAAAAATAATAAAAAGTCATGGACTGTTCTTGAAATTTATCCTTAGAAAGCATGTCCTCAAGCCCGAGGTTGTTTATAATGTATTAAACCTTGACAGGAAAAATGGTAGCGTGAAAACGAGTGTGAAAGGAAAGTATTGAACATTTGTATTTAGATGTTTTATGCTTTACGTGAAGTCTTTCATTTACTTCATGTTCAGCTGATGACAAATCATCATAATAATGAAAACAGCCCTGGATACACACACAATATGGAAAAGAAGAATTTAAATATGCCCTTAGAAACAAAAACAGCTGTACTTTGTTTTCCCTTTCCTTGTAATATTATGACCAACATTCCTGTGTGAAGCACAGCTGTTTAGTGATCTACTGTCACTAGTTTTCTGCGGGACATTATAGCTTCTCCTGGTGGTGTCCTGCTGTATATACTGTAATTAACTGTGCCCTGTTAATCCTCAGCATTGTTAGCCAGGGTTTATACTTCACGAGACACAACACAACAAGTGTGCCTGCAGACGCTTTCTGCTATGCAAGCAGACTGATTATACTTGCGCGCGTACTTCATGTAAATCTGGAGGATTCCACTGGGTGGCAGTGCGAGATATCATCACAGTGAGAAAACAATGTTTGGCTTGCCCGAAACATCCATTAAATTCCCAGGACGCCTTGTCTCAATATCTCTGAAAAGGATGTGTAAGAATGGACGCTGTATAGCGCCCGACCTGACACAGATTGGACACGGGATGCACGTGTAAAATAAACAACTTTTATTTTTCTTCATCTGTGGGCTACACCTTCCCCGTACCCACAGACACAACACAGTCCCAAGCACTTAAGCACACAAGTAACAACACGCACTTATCCTCCTCTCTTCCACCACCACTCCTCCTCAGCAAGCTTTGCCCTCCTTCCACCCGACTCTGAACCCTGAGTGGTGGTCGCTGGCTCCCTTTTATTGGGGACCCGGATGTGCTCCAGGTGTTTGATTGGCAACATCCGGCTGCACTTCCGGGTAAGCTGAAACCAGTGCCCAAAAGGTGCCAGCAGCTCCTGTTGCAGCACCCCCTGATGGCGCCTGCGGAACCCCATAGAGCTGCACAGAACTCCAACCCCCATGAAGCCCTGGGGGAGTTCGAGGTACTGCTGCACCCCAGGGAGGCTGCCATCTAGCGTCCAGGGGGAGATACTGGGCTTCCCACCCTTGTCCCCCTGGCAGATGTGGTGAAGGGCGTCCCGGCCAGGCATGGGCCCCGGCCATCTGTCACACAGATGAATGTTTAATGATTACATCCAGCAATCCAGGGACGTGCCCATTCCATCTAGCATCGGGCACGAGGCAGAAACGATCCCCGGACAGGGTATCAGCTCGTCGCAAGGTGAATACAAGCACACACATGCACTAGAGTCATTTTAGCATCACCAAATCCTCAAACGTATGTGTCCTTGGAAGGAAACTGGAGCACACTGTGGAAATTCCTCCAGGCAGGGAACACCAGGGACATGACTCCCTGCAAGGCAGCAGCACTATCGTACTGCCACCGTGCCACCCTCCACATGTACAGTATAATTAACTAGTGTGTTAAAGAAGTTATGAAAAAGAAAAGGAAACATTTTAAAAATAACGTAACATGATTGTCAATGTAATTGTCGTAGGCTTATTTTAGTATTGAGAGTGAATTTGATGGTTGTAAAGAGTTTAATTTATGACTGTAAATGTTGTGTATGAGAAATGCATATTTTTAGGATGTAAGGATCTCTTTGTAAACGACGTTTGCAGTTCTGCCCTCGTGCTGTAAAATGACCAAGCTGTCTGCTGAGCTTACCCTTGAGCATGCAACGTATACTTGGCCATGTGAGAAGCAATCTTGTGTCAAGTCAATGCCGACCTTTTTTAGAGTCTGGCCCTGTGAGTTATTTATTGTCATAGCCAAGCAGACCCTTACTGGAAATTGGAGGCATTTGAATTGGAATGGGAGGTCAGAGGGTATGAGAGGAATAAATAGAGTCTCCCTCCTGATCCAGTTCCAGTGAAGACAGTTGCCTTAATGACGTTCTTCTGCAGAGATTTCATCTGAAGCCTGGTGCCGTTACAAAGTTTTGGTGTAGTGACATAATCGGTGCGACGACCTTCAAAAGTAGAGTAATCGGAGTGTGAAGAAACTCTACCGGATAGTGCACCACGTCCTCTAGTTCTACAACAGAGTCGACAGACTTATATGTTTTTGTTTCGGAAGTTAGTTGGTGAAGTAAAATGGTGTTTGTATGTGAAGTCATGTCATTTTTTGGTGTTAGAATAGCTCTTGAATTCAGATTCAGGAGGAACAGTGTGGTTTTCGTCCTGGTCGCGGAACAGTGGACCAGCTCTACACCCTTAGCAGGGTCCTAGAGGGTGCATGGGAGTTCGCCCAACCAGTCTACATGTGTTTTGTGGACTTGGAAAAGGCGTTCGACCGTGTCCCTCGGGGAATCCTGTGGGGGGTGCTCCGGGAGTATGGAGTACCGGACCCCCTGATAAGGGCTGTTCGGTCCCTGTACAACCGGTGTCAGAGCTTGGTCCGCATTGCCGGCAGTAAGTCGAACCCGTTTCCAGTGAGATTCCAGGGCTGCCCATTGTTACCGATTCTGCTCATAACTTTTATGGACAGAATTTCTAGGCGCAGCCAGGGTGTTGAGGGGGTCCGGTTTGGTGGACTCAGGATTGGGTCACTGCTTTTTGCAGATGATGTTGTCCTGTTTGCTTCATCAGGCCGTGATCTTCAGCTCTCTCTGGATCGGTTCGCAGCCGTGTGTGAAGCGGCTGGGATGGGAATCAGCACCTCCAAATCCGAGACCATGGTCCTCAGCCGGAAAAGGGTGGAGTGCCCTCTCAGGGTTGGGAGCGAGATCCTGCCTCAAGTGGAGGAGTTCAAGTATCCTGGGGTCTTGTTCACGAGTTAGGGAAGAATGGAGCGTGAGATCGACAGGCGGATCGGTGCGGCGTCCGCAGTGATGCGGGCTCTGCATCGGTCTGTCGTGGTGAAAAAGGAGCTGAGCCGTAAGGCAAAGCTCTCAATTTACCGGTCGATCTACGTTCCTACCCTCACCTATGGTCATGAGCTATGGGTAGTGACCGAAAGAACGAGATCGCGAATACAAGCGGCCAAAATGAGTTTCCTCCGCAGGGTGTCTGGGCTCTCCCTTAAAGATAGGGTGAGAAGCTCAGTCATCTGGGAGGAGCTCAGAGTAGAGCCACTGCTCCTCCGCATTGAGAGGAGTCAGATGAGGTGGCTCGGGCATCTGATCAGGATGCCTCCTGGACACCTTCCTGGTGAGGTGTTCCTGGCACGTCCAACCGGGAGGAGGCCCCGGGGAAGACCCAGGACACGCTGGAGGGACTATGTCTCCCGGCTGGCCTGGGAACGCCTCGGGATTCTCCCGGAAGAGCTAGAAAAAGTGGCCAGGGAGAGGGAAGTCTGGGCATCTCTGCTGAAGCTGCTGCCCCTGCGACCCGACCTCGGATAAGCGGAAGAGGATGGATGGATGGATGGATGAGAATAGCTCTTTCCCTCAACCATGAGATGTCCTTTTCGTGCAGATTTCGTAGGTTGGGGTAAATATTTTCAAAAAGGGTTTGTAAGGTATTCATCAGGAGACAGAGATTGTTATACAGTTCTGTTCAATTAAATTGCCATCACCTATTTTGATGAGGAAAGCAGCGAACTCTCCGGCTTTTTTGTCGCAGTTTAAGTAAACCCTCATGTTTATTCTTAAGGTAAGAATGTTGGTCTTAGGCCATAGGTATGAAGACTTCAGAAATGCTTTAACTTCGTCAGCACATGTTCCTCTTGGGACAACTGGTAAGGACTGCCGGAAGTCTCCAGCCAGCAAGACTGTCAAGTCTCCCATCATTTTTGTCGTGTTTCTGATGTCTTGTAGAGTCCTGTCTAAAGCTTCGACACCTGCTCTGTGTGCCATAGTGCATTCATCCCATATAATGAGCTTACAATCGCACAGCACTTGCACCATGGTGCTCTGCTTGGATATGGTACACATGGGGGAATCAGTATGGGTGAGGTTTGGAGGTAGCCTGAAAGAAGAATGAGCAGTCCTTCCACCCTTGAAGCGGTGGAGTAAAAAGAAGAAGGGAGCAGTGAGCACAACGAACGGCTGAGGAAAGCAAGGAAGCGAGTGAGGAGGCACATGAGTGCGGGATGTCGTTAATGTACATAGGCAGGGAGCCAACCACGTGGTAGGCGTGCAACAGTGGGCATGCGGAAAAAGAAAGGGGGACAGGGTGCGGCCCTTGTGCGTCTCTGCCGTGAAATAAATCCTCTGTTAACGGAAATAAGGAATGAAACTGCCAAAAGGAGAGGTCAGTTCCGAAAGTTCCTTATGGCATAATGGAGAGAACCGCCATAAAGAAGACGTTATTTTCAAAAGTTCGTTACAGGGCATGGTGCGAAATGAAACATACTTAACGTTTGTAAGTACAGTGTAAAGGATGAGCATGGGAAATTTGGGCTTCCTACATATATTGGAAGTCACAGAAATAGTGAGGAGGGGTTTCCCCTATCTATATATACAGTTTAGGGGGTACACCCGTTTCCCCCCTTGGGTGTTGCAAACTATTTATCTGTAAAATGTAACATGCATTCTTTAACACATTTCATCATGAAAGTGATATGAAGTATAAATCTAAGGATTCTAAATGTGCCGAGAGCTGGGCTATCATAAATTTAATGTGTTCTGTGTGGCGATCACTGCCTGTCGCTGCTGTCAGGTCAGGTAGAAGCCCCAGAAGCACATAGCGATTAACAACTGGGTCGGTCTTAAGATGACATTTATGCGTTCTACTTTAATGACATAATAAACTACGAAATAAAGGTTGAATTTTCCTCTTTAATCGCGAAATAGACCTTTTTATTCTTCACTAGGTCCCTAATTTTTTTTTCTCTGTGGCTCAAATACATTGTGATGCTGTTGAGAAGGTGCGACAAAAAAAAAAAAAAAGACAGCACAGAAGATGGTATGTGAGACGTTTAAAATGTATTGCATCATTAAGATGGGGAATATGCAAGGCTTGTATTGCCTATGCGAGAAATAGATGTATTGTATATCAGCATTTAAGTTTAATGATTTGCTTCACCGCATCAAACCATTCATCAGACATTGAAGCATGCACATTGATCCTGTAGGATCTGCAAAGCGACTAGCTGTCACATGTGGATAGTAAGCATAGACTCTGACGTCACGCTCCGACTTGATCACACTGTGCCCTTCGATTTTTTTCTGGTACTGCAACTTGCGTACACGTCACGTTCATTTCTGAGGACAGGCTCAGAGGATGCGTCAAATGAACGTTGGATACATGTGGCAGCGATGATGCGTGCGCGTACATGTTCTGAAGTATAAACCGGCCCTAAGACGATATCAGGAGCAAAAGAATGACACGTCTTTTGAGGGTTTTGTATGTCATCTCTCCTCGAAGAGCCCTTAAATTGGCCATCGCCTGTCCGTTTCTTCCAGAGTCGCTTAATTGCTGTCACTCATTTAGAAGCGGCATGACGGGAAAGTGCACTTTTGGTTTTTGCTACTTTGAAGGTACATTTCAGTGGGCATATAAAAAGCATGGTGGGAATGTAGAAGGGAGTGAATCGGAGGTCATCCAGGGTTGCTTATGGACATTAAGTTAGTTTTTGCTGGAGAAGATTGGCTGCAGTTCTGTTGTGACAGAAAGTTTAGTGAATCCCTGAGCTTTGTAGTGAAACAGATTGTAAAACACAACACAAAGCTGAATTAAAAGAAAGCTCGTTGGGACTGAACATGCTTGAAGGAGAAGGGCCCAGAGAGGAAAAGTTTTTTTTTTTTTTAATTTTTGTTGTGCGTATTTAATCGATTGTTTCCACATGTTTGGAAAGTGCACTTTTTGGGACTGTTTTTATCTATTTATTGCAAAATTAATTGCACATTTGTTGAAGTTTTCAAATCGCACCTCTTGTCCGCCTCTCTTACTGTTCCACTGGCCTCGGTTCCTTTATTCATTGTGCTCATTAGAGCTCTTCTGAGAACTTTGAAATCATTAAAGGTTTTTTTTGTCCGCTACCGCCTGACTCACATATGACATATCGTTTGACTCATCTTGATGTCTAGTTGTGTAACGTGTCAAGATTTCTTTTAACCCCTATTTTTGGCCCTCTAGACCATTAAAGAAACAAACATTTTATAGGCCATTTTTGACCCATATTTTGTGCAGGAAGTGACACCCGTTTGAATAAGAGTAAACCAATAGATGTCTTCATTAAAAATGATCAGAAGGACTTGAAGTTGTGCAAGTCACATCAGTTAGATACAATATAAGGACACATAAAGTGTCGTTTTATGCTATGTTGAGATTGCTGATATCAAATATTTCTTGCATTTTTCGCATTTCCTGTCATTCTATGTTTACATAGATCATTGTGGACATGGAACACACATGAAATGCATGTGTTCCAAATAACAATATATTATTTACCCTATACAGCTCCAGGCACCTCACACCAAGATAAACAAGCTTAAGCTGGGAGAACTTTTTGCCTGAGTTGAGCTGCAGTGGTAGGGTAATGGGATAGCAGGTTGCTTGCTGCTTGTGCTGATTGACACATTTACAAGACAAAAGGCGCTGATGGAAAGGTGCGAAGGAATTTAAGGTGACCCGGGATTACAAGTTTTTTTCGTAGGCTTCAGGGTTTCTAGTGTTAAACATTTAAATTGAAGGACACATTTTATTTGTTCAAATACCTGAGTCCGTTATTCTTGTTTGTTATTTACTTTTGCCTCATGAAGTAAATCTTTATGTTTCTTATGAGCACCCTGAATTGTTATATCAGACTTTTTGCTTCTGGATACTAATTTTTATTAAAAAAAATGTATTTTGTTATTTACGCCCTGCGGTGGGCTGGCGCCCTGCCTGGGGTTTGTTTCCTGCCTTGCGCCCTGTGTTGGCTGGGATTGGCTCCAGCAGACCCCTGTGACCCTGTAGTTAGGATATAGCGGGTTGGATACTGGATGGATGGATGGATTTTGTTATTTATTATTATTTTTCCCATTTGGTTTTACTGATGGGTTACACCTTGTTACAAGTTCCATTGACAGAGCATCACTTTTGGTTGCCAGGATGTGTGGTTTTAACGTCCCCATGTCTGACACCATTGATGTGACACTTTAAATAATGGCATGGTGGGTCATTTAGAATCCATGATAAAGAATAACAACAAAGGGCTTGTATACTAATTCTTATTTAGTGATTTGAAAAAAATTATACTTACATTTTACCTGAGAACTTTTCACATCATTCTCTGCATGAACTCAGCAAAGAGTGCTGTACAAAAATAAACAAAATTGAAAATCAAATTAAAAAAGCTTTTATGCGTTTCTTTTTTGAATCGAAAGTTTTCAAATTTTTTGCTTTCTCCCTTTGAATATGATTTATAGTTTTTGTTTTGGCTTTGGTATTTGAATTAGTTGCTTTTTGATTTTTGACCCATTTCTGTTCATCTCCTGGTCCATTATTCTTTTTTCATTCTTTTTCTCCTCTGCCTTCAGGCAGAGCAACCAGCTATATCGGAATCAATTAATGTAAATTAGAAAACATATAGCAGTCCAAAAACAAATCCCTAGGAGATACCCCACTAATGGCATGGCCACGTCTAGAGCATTTTCCTGTTATCTTTGCAGCTAGTCTGAAATGTGACTAGCACTCAGACAACATGCTCACTTTCAACCAAAAAATTGTCACGGGGACATGTAGCACCCTCACAAGAGATGACCATATTCATCGTCACCAGTTGTGCAATGGCTGGTACTTTGGTGGGCCACAAGGCCACATATTTAACAGTTCACCTTCTCCAAACAGCTTGGTCCTGCACCACATCACCAGTCAGACCCTTTTCTTCAGATCTTCTTTTACTTTATCCATCCACCTCTGATTTGGTCGCCCTCACTTTCTCTTCCCCCATACTCCCATTCCCATCACTCTCTTGCCAACATATTCATTGTATCTTCTCATCACATGTCCACATCACTTCAACATACCTTTCCTGTACTTTCTTAGATGTCTCTCCTACTTTTGTTGTATCTCTGATTGTCTGTCAGTTAGTCAGTCATATCCTAATCTGCTTTGTCCTAAACAGGTTATGGGGGTCTGCTGGAGCCTATCACAGCTAACATAGGGAATAAGGTGGGGAAAAAAACCCTGGACAGGACACCAGTCCATTGCAGGACACACACACACACACACCCACACACCAAGTACACACCTGGGCTATTTTAAAAACGCCAATTCACTTAACCTGCATGTCTTTGGACTGTGGGTGCCACCTAACTTCTGATTGTCTCATCTCTTATTCGGTCCATCTTTGTATCTCCACACATCTATCTCAACATTCTCATTTCTGCCACATTCGACTTCTTCTCCTGTGCTCCAATTACTGCCCGTGTGTCAGCTCCATACATTGCTAGTCTTACCACTGTCTTAAAAACTTTATGTCTAACCTTCACCTCAATTCTTCAGTCACAGATTACTCCTGATATCTTCTTCCAATTGTTCCATCCATGCTGCACTCTGTGGGTTACCCCAGCATCTAATCTGCCATCTTGGGCTACCACTGAGTCCAGAAATTTAAATGTATCCACTCTTTTCAATAGCATCAAAATAAATAAATAAATAAAGTAATGAATTGCGTTATTAATTAATTAATAGTGTGGATGCTAGGCGTCACTGTTGCCCCTTTAAATCCAATAGACAGACACAAGTTAAAAGCACCAAGTGTTGTACAGTGCTTGGACGTCTGTTAGAGAAACCACCATCATGCCAGACCTCCGAATAATCTTCCTCTATGAGGTACAAGCATGGGACAAAGTTTATTAACCCATAAAATTGTTCAAGTTCATCCCCGGCACATACCTCATCCTGGACGTTGGTATGTGAAGCATTTTTATCCCGATGTCGGTGGCCGTTCTCCATCTCTTCTTTGACACTGTCGCCAATCTGTTTCATTTCTTTCTTCCCCATTACGTCTGGAAATAAGGTGAATGCTTTCTCGTGGGCTTCCTTGTCTCACAGCGCTGCCTGTTGGGTTGCATCCACGTTCATTTTTTAGGTTTTCAGGCAGCACCCACGGTACCCAACAGAGCTGTGGTATTAAACTATATGTCCCATGGTGCCCTGCACGAATCCAGTGCACTGGTACACTGCAGGGAAGCTGCCGATAACATCTTAGGGGAAGCAGTGTCCCAAAGAGGTTGCCTTCCTCCATCCTTCCATTCCTGTGGTCGTCTCAGCCAGATTGTGCTGCAGACTGTCTGTTACAATAGATAAATAAAGAAACCACAAATCAGGCTGAGCTGAGCCTACACAGAATAAACATCACCCCAGGCAGCCTGACCCCAAAATCTACATGGGCCTTAAAGGGGTTTTGGCTTCAAAAAATTGAAGAAATGCATTTAAAGTTCTAAAATACACAATATGGCCAAAAGTAAGTGGACACCACTCCAAATTGTTGATTTCAAGTGTTTCATTGTTAAGAAGTGCATAACGTCGGGCAAAAAAATCATGCAATCTCCATTGGTAAACATTGGCAGGTTGCTCCAGACTATCATTGTGAAGTTGAAGCATCAAAGAGCAACAACGGCTCAGCCATGAAGAGGAAGACCAGATTAATTCACAGAGTAAAGCTGTCGAATGATGAAGCCCAAAGTGAGTTAAAGCTGTCTATCCTTTAGTGGCATCATTCACATCAGCACAAGAGCTGTGTGTCAGGAGCTTCATGAAAACCACAGAGGTTGTTCAACCAAAGTAACTAAAATCTTGACCTCTAATTTTTGTATCTTCCTCCTTCACTACCTTACTGAATTTAGTTGATGCTATTTATATCAAGAAACTTTCAACCTTTAACCTACATATGTAAAAAAAGAATCCTCTCTCTGACTCTGTCTCCTTGTAGCTGTGCCAGACTCTCCCCACACCCCTGCACCCTGCTCCATAACAGTCAAGGAGAGACTTCCGTCTCGAGCTGTCATCACTTCTGAGCTGTAAGCCACTCTTGGTTCACCTACGCCATACTCCTTGGTTACGACTTAACACCTCATGAGTGTAGCTGCTCGAAATTATGACTAACAGAAGAGGCGTGCTGCTATGGGATTTGAGTGCACATTTCAGCATTTTGCCTGTCTGTCTAACAGATTCTTTCCGGCTGTCTAATTAGAACCTGAGAGTTAGTCTATTGTCACGCAGAGCTAAAACGTTAAGGACATTCCATTACTTTTTAGCTTATTGGGAGCAAAACTGAATATTTCAATGTCTATGTTAAATGTCAATTTTATTCAAATTTAAACCATGCAAAAATGTATGTGAATTTACTATTAAAATCACCTTAAATGATTTGACTCTTGCAAGTCTATACTATCTTGGGTAACATTTTTTATTGTTTTGCAAAGCCAGACATTGGATCATAACTTTTCATGATTCTTCTCATGTCACAGTGTGCTGTAATTTTTGGTTTTATTTCTTTTTTAGTGATCCCTTAAATATACTCCATTAGGGTGTTGGAAGTTCTTTTTTTCTCCTGTCAATAATATTTTAGCCATTCATTCTCAGATATACATATATATATATATATATATATATATATATATATATATATATATATATATATATATATATATATATATATATATATATATATATATATATATATATATATACTGCGGTGGGTTGGCGTCCTGCCCGGGATTGGTTCCCTGCCTTGCGCCCTGTGTTGGCTGGGATTGGCTCCAGCAGACCCCTGTGTTCAGATTCAGGGGGTTGGAAAATGGATAGATAGATAGATAGATAGATAGATAGATAGATAGATAGATAGATAGATAGATAGATAGATAGATAGATAGATAGATAGATAGATAGATAGATAGATAGATAGATAGATAGATAAAATCCCTATGTGCGTCCAGGTGTTCGTGTGTGGGTGTCTTCTGATGAAGTGCGCATGCGCGGGGCACGGTGCGATGCACGATATTACTGTCAGAGAAAGTTAGAGGCGTTTTACGGAAATACAAACCGGTATTACTGCGAGAGTAAATTAAAGGTACACAATACAGTGACGGATATTACAGCCACATACAAGCCAGTATTACTGTCAGAGGAGATTAAAGGCATATTATCGATGCGCACACCTGTATTACCGCCAGAGAAAATTAAAGGTATATTACGGACGTACAAGCCAGCGGACGTACAAGACGGTATCCTTCAATAAGGGTGCGCACAAAGAGGCGAGCCTCAAAAGGGCGACCTCAATTGGGCGCAGCGAATAAAGGCGCTCGTAAATAAAGATCTGCACCTTTGTTGCTCTTCACATATTCCAGAGCCATTTGAACTAAATTATCTACAAAAGCCTTTATTCGCCGCGCTCAATTGAGGTCGCCCTTTTGAAGCTCGCCTTTTTGTGCGCGCCCTTATTGAATAGAACCGTACAAGACAGTATTACTGTCACAGAAAATTAAAGACACACAATACACGGCGGCAGCCCACGAAGAACGGTCAGCTCAGCAAGTAAACATCAACAAAAGAAAGGCTGAAAGAAAGAAAAATACGACCAACAAAAAGAATGAGATCAAAGTCCCTTGCCATTTAATATAGACTGTTCCTACTAATGTTTATGCACTACTGTTCTAGTGCCTGTTATTGTAACTAGCTAAATGACTAGTATATACAGTATATATATATATATATATATATATATATATATATATATATATATATATATATATATACATCCATTTTCCAATGCACTGAATCCGAACACAGGTTCACGGGGGTCTGCTGGAGCCAATCCCAGCCAACACAGGGCACAAGGCAGGAACCAATCCCAGGCAGGGTGCCAACCCACCGCAGGACACATACAAACACACCCACACACCAAGCACATACTAGGGCCAATTTAGAATCGCCAATCCACCTAACCAGCATGTCTTTGGACTGTGGGAGGAAACCGGAGCGCCCGGAGGAAACCCACGCAGACACGGGGAGAACATGCAAATTCTACGTAGGGAGGACCCTGGAAGTGAACCCAGGCCTCCTTACATATACATACATACATAAATAAATAAATAATTAAATATTCACACATTGGTCTGAACACACACAGTTGGGCTGCATATGCAAATGACCTGCAGATAAAAAGAGGATTGTGGCAGGGGTGGGGGAGTTATGAAGATAGCCGTTAGTGAATCAAAAGAGACACAGATTTTTTTATGGGGCACAGGTATCTTCATATTTGGGGCGGGGGGGGTTGCTTTTCTTTTGGAGTCGTGAAAGTCTGTGGGAAATTGTGTCATGAGAAAGAGAATTTGATGACTATTGAGACAAGGGGAAGATGGCAGTAAGTGTAGGCAGACAGGCAGGCTGGCTGGCATCTTATAGGGACAGAATACCAGGGCAGTGAAGACGGTGCCCCTCAATGCTATAACATTGGGGGTGCGCTGTTAGTTGTTTGTTGGCTCTTTTTTGTTCTTGTTTTGATGGTAATAAATAAAGACAACAAATTGTGTTCACCAGGCCAATACTTCCTTCCTTTGGACGTTTGCACTGTGGGGTCGCAACACTATTAAATATTTAAATATGCCACGTATGAAACAGAGTCTCAGCATACAGGAGATGCATGTCATTATATAGTGTGAACATTTTAGAACACATAGTTTGAGTTTTTCAGTTTTTACAAAGAGGGATTACGAGATTGCTCGACTGACGTGTTTAAAATTATGAAGGTTAATTAGCTGATACGTTTAGAGTGCCTCTACCGTTAAGATTTAATCAACTCCAATATGATGTCTCATAAAAGCTGACAGCTGACCTACTGTAGCTCGCCTCATTTAAACCTCCGTTGCTGCCAACAGAGTAGGCACACAACCTTCACAGCAGGCACCGTCCGAAACCATTACTATGATGTACACAAGCACAGGGGTGGTGGGCAAGTGTCTGTAGATTACTGTTCTTAACACTAAATAACTCGTCAGGAAAGTGCTGACTGGCTTTGTAATAAAAAAGAAGTGGCGTTCACTGAATTCTGAAACAAAAGCTGGACAGCTGGATATATCATGTTTTGAGATATGCAGGAATAACACTTAAAGTTGCAATGGAAATGTTGCCAACATATAAAATAAACTGGACAATGAATTTGTTGATCCTGGGGTTCGTCATCTGTGTGTTTTTGCTCCTACTCTGTTCAATGCTTGTAAGGACTGGGTGTTGGACAGGGTCATGGGGTCCAGCGGCTGTGGGGCATCTGTTGGTGAAGAAAGATAGATAGATAGATAGATAGATAGATAGATAGATAGATAGATAGATAGATAGATAGATAGATAGATAGATAGATAGATAGATAGATAGATAGATAGATAGATAGATAGATACTTTATTAATCCCAATGGGAAATTCACATTCTTCAGCAGCAGCATACTGATACAATAAATAATATTAAATTAAAGAATGATAATAATACAGGTGAAAAAACAGACAATAACTATGTATAATGTTAAATATTAACGTTTACCCCCCCGGGTGGAATTAAAGAGTCGCATAGTTTGGGGGAGGAACGATCTCCTCAATCTGTCTGTGGAGCAGGACAGTGACAGCAGTCTGTCGCTGAAGCTGCTCTTCTGTCTAGAGATGACATTATTTAGTGGATGCAGTGGATTCTCCATAATTGATAGGAGCCTGCTGAGCGCCCTTCGCTCTGACACAGATGTTAAACTGTCCAGCTCCATGCTAACAATAGAGCCTGCCTTCCTCACCAGTTTGTCCAGGCGTGAGGCGTCTTTCCTCTTAATGCTGCCTCCCCAGCACACCACTGCGTAGAAGAGGGCGCTCACCACAACTGTTTGATAGAACATCTGCTGCATCTTATTGCAGATGTTGAAGGAAGCCAGCCTTCTAAGGAAGTATAACCGGCTTTGTCCTTTCTTGCACAGCGCATCAGTATTGGCAGTCGAGTCTAATTTATCATCCAGCTGCACTCCCAGATATTTATAGGTCTGCACCATCTGCACACAGTCACCTTTGATGATCACTGGGTCTATGAGGGGTCTGGGCCTCCTAAAATCCACCACCAGCTCCTTGGTTTTGCTGGTGTTCAGGTGTAGGTGGTTTGAGTCGCACCATTTAACAAAAAATTCAAGATTCACGGATCTTGACTTTGCTGATGATGCTGTGATCTTTGCAGAGTCAATGGAGGCTCTGATCGGGGTGCTCGAGAGACTGAGAGAGGGGTCTGAGTGTCTGGGCTTCCGAGTGTCCTGATAAAAACTAAAGATCAGGCCTTTAGCCTCTTGGGCACAGTCATCAGCAGTGTGTCTGTCTGCGGCGAGAGTGTCAACCTCGTCGAGAGGTTTACTTACCTTGGCAGTGTCATTCATGTCTCTGGTGACTCTTCCTATGAAGTTAGTAGACGGATTGGGAGAGCGTGGGGTGTCATGAGGTCACTGGAAAGGGGTGTGTGGCGCTCCTGATATCTATACAAAAGGGCGAAGGTCCAAGTCTTTAGAGTCCTACTGCTTCCTGTCTTGCTATATGGCTGCGAGACATGAACGCTATCCAGTGACCTGAGATGAAGACTGGACTCCTTTGGTACTGTGTCTCTTTGGAGAATCCTTGGGTACCGTTGGTTTGACTTTGCGTTACTCATGGAGTCCCGAATGAGGCACATTACCTGCATTGTTAGGGAGCATCAGTTACAGCACTACAGCCATGTGGCGCGTTTCCCTGATGGTGATCCGGCTCGTAGGATCCTCATTGTTGGGGACCTGAGTGGCTGGACCAGGCCAAGGCGTCACCCACGTAACACCTGGCTGTGGCAGAAAGAGGGTCATTTCCGGAGGGTGGGACTGGACTGCGTGTCTGCCTGGGGGGTTTCCAACCAGGATCCTGAGTTGTTCCGTCGTGTAGTGGGTGCGGCAACACATTTTACCAGTGCATGCTCCCCAACTTGACTTGACTTGGACAATGAAGATTCCTGAACACTTTTAAGTGTACTTTATGGTGCACATTTAAGAGGAATCTGTGGAGTTCAGGCCCAATGTTTTATGTGTGCTTTGTAGATTTTAAACAGGCTTTCCATTTGGTATGGAGAAAGGGATTGTGGGTGATAAAGGCCTACCAGAGAAGATCATCAAGATGGTAATCATACTGTGTGAGAACACAGAACCATGCGTGAAAATGAAAAAAGACAGGTCTCAGTAGTTTGGAGTCCAGACAGGAGTAAGACAAGGATGAATTCTGTCACCATGTTTGTTCAACTTGGTGCCCGTGGATCATGTCCTGGTGGAGGCTGATGAAACTGATAATTGTGGTGGACTAATGTTGGCTGAGCACCGGTGACAGATCTTGAATACGCGGACAAAAAAATTGCTTCTGGCAGTGAGTATAATGGTATTAGTAGAACTATTGAGAGTATCTGGATCGGAGTCAGAGAAGCTGGGATTAAATATAAGCATGGCCAAAACAAAATGGATGAAGATTGGAGAACAAGATGAAACAAACAGATTGGAATATAAAGGTCAACTGCTGGAATGAATAGAGAGATGTACATATTTGGGAAGCGAGATCGAGGCTGTGAGAAGAGATTAGGTTTGACAGAAGAACAATTCAATAAGCTACAAAGGGGACTTTGGAGGCACAGAAACATCAAACTCTGGAAAAAATTAAGAGTTTACAACACACCAGTCAAGCTGGTAGCCTTGCATGGAGTTGAAAGCTGGACATTTAGCTATGAAATTAAGAGAAGGCTGGACATGTTTGACCGAAGATGCTTGAGATGGATTATAGGGATAAGTTTGCTAAGAACAATTAGTAACAAGGATTTGAGAGAAAAGATTGGCCAAATAGAGCTGAGTGAAATAGGCGTATCGAGAGTGAGAAGATGGGCAGGATATGCATGGCACATGAACGTCTCAAGGACAGTGAGAACAGTGGAAAAATGGTTTCCAGTAAGAAGGAGAAGAACAAGAAGGCGAAGAAAGAGGTGGAAAGATATGGTGATAGAGGAAGCAAAAGACAGAGGAGCAAGGGGAAGGGGAAGAAACCTGGATGAAGAGGCACAGGACAGAGAGGAATGGAAGAAGCTTTGTAACAGGCGGGGAAGCAGCGTTAGACACAACAAAAGGATGGCTAACTAACTTCTGGATTTTTTTCCTGCTCTGCACTGAAAATGTATATTTTATATACTGAAATGCATACGCTCTGTGCTGAGGTTTTGTCTCATACATTGAATACATATGTTATTTTCTGAAATGCATTACTCCTGCTGTTATTGTGATGTGATGTTGTACCAGAGAACTCGGCACACGTACAGGACTGTCACTCCTCATAACCCAGAAGAAACTGTTCATTATTATTTTATAGACTGATTCCATTAAACATGTGACTCCACTGTTTATTTTTTCCTCATTTCATTCCAGTCTCAAAACTGCTTAATCCAATTCCTGTTCCTCATGCTCAAGAGGGTGTGAGGTGGGGAGGGGTGGAGCAGCGGGACCCAAATTCCTTGAACAACATGTTTATTAAATTTAATGACACTCCGCTTGCTTTCACTGCGGATAACATGTGCTCCAGAATGGTGTCGCTTCATTTGATAGTGGGTCACATGCCTTTCACTTTTGACAGCAGGCGCTTCAGCATCTGGTCTTTGTGTTTGAGGATTTCAGAGTAAAGTTTACACATTTCAGCACAGAGTGTATGCATTTCATTATATAATGTACAGTACGTGTGTCATGTACACTTCAATATACAGTGTAAGCATTACAGTCTATTGCAGGTGTGTTTCTGTATATATTTGGTAAGAATATCAGTATATAAGTGTTTCAGTATGTGGTGTTTGCATTTCAGTATGTAGCTTAAGTATATAGTATACAGTATATAGTATACAGTATATAGTGTATGTTGTGTATGCGTTACAGTATGTAGTGTACGTGTTTCAGTATATAGTGTAGTGCACACTTCTGAGTATATTACGTTTGAATTTCAGTTTAAAAAGTATGTATTTCTGTATACAGTGTGCTTTAGTATATAGTGTATGCATTTCAGTATATTTTTTGTAATTTGGTACACTGTATTAATAATGTATGTGTTTCAGTACATAGTGTAAGCTTTTCACTATATAATGTATGCATTTCAGTATATAGTGTATACATTTCATTATGTACTATATGTGTTTCAGTATATAGTGTAAGTGTTTTAGTTTATAGTGTATACCGTTCAGTATGTAGTGTATGTGTTTCAGTATATAGTGTAGTGCACAGTTCTGTGTAAATTATGTAAGAATTTCAGTATATAAAGTATGCATTTCGGGCGGCCTGGTGGCACAGTGGGTAGCGCTGCTGC
Source organism: Erpetoichthys calabaricus (assembly GCF_900747795.2). Classification (NCBI taxonomy): domain Eukaryota; kingdom Metazoa; phylum Chordata; class Cladistia; order Polypteriformes; family Polypteridae; genus Erpetoichthys; species Erpetoichthys calabaricus. Next base: position 24,219,631 of record NC_041396.2, on the reverse strand, counting down.
CTCGCAGTTAGGTGACCTGGGTTCGCCTCCCAGTTCCACCCTGCGTGGAGTTTGCATGTTCTCCCCGTGTCTGCGTGGGTTTCCTCCGGGTACTCCGGTTTCCTCCCACAGTCCAAAGACATGGAGGTTAGGTGCATTGGCGATCCGAAATTGTCCCTAGTGTGTGGGTGTGTCCTGCGGTGGGCTGGCACCCTGCCCCGGGTTAGTTTCCTGCTTTGCGCCGTGTGTTGGCTGGGATTGGCTCCAGCAGACCCCCATGACCCTGTAGTTAGGATATAGCGGGTTGGATAATGGATGGATGGAAGTATGCATTTCTGTATACAGTGTGTTTTAGTATATAGTGTATGCATTTCAGTATATCTTTTGCCTTTTTGTACACTGTGTTAATAATATATAATATGCATTTCAGTGTATTTTTTTATTTTGGTACACTGTATTAGTAATATATGTATTTCAGTATATTGCATATACCATTCAGTATGTAGTATATGTGTTTCAGTATATCGTGTATGCATTTCAGTATATACTGTACCATAAATGTTTCACTATGTAATGCATGTGTTTCAGTACATAGTGTAGGAATTTTAGGACACTATGATGGCATTTCAATATTTAATGTAAGCATATCAGTATTTAGTGGATGCCTTTCAGTATATTGTGTATGCATTTCAATATATACTATATGCTTTTCAGCATATACAGTAATATACGAATTACAGTATGCAGTGTAAGCATTTCAATACATAGTGTAAGCGTTTTGCTATTCAATGTTCGCTTTTCATTTTATAATGTATGTGTTTCAGTGTATAGTGTAAGCAGTTTAGTTTGTAATGTATGCTTTTGAGTTGTGGTATTTAGAGGGTGTCTTGGATCCCAAAATCCCAAACATAACTGCGACACAACATCCTAGGTTCAAATAAATTATTTGTATTAAGCATAAATACCTCATTAGATGCTTCTTCCATAAACCTCATTAATGAGGAAAAGACTCTCCCAGACGTTCCCCCTAATGGCCTCAAAGGATCCCAGCAAGGCTGCCCATCAGGACTACAACTCACAGGCAGCCCTGCGGGTGTACAAGTGGCCCTCGATGAGTTTCCTCCTGACCTCCTGCTATACTGACCTCCCAGTTGGGAAATGGAGCAGCAACCATCCCCTTGCCGGGATGCTCATCCATTTAGGCTCTCTATCCTTTATGCCCCTCTAGCCATGCAGAAAAACACCATCAATTCAGGCTGGGATTCCATTCCATCCGTGCCATCTGTTTACACAATTTATAATGTATGCATTTCAGTATACTGTACGTGTGTCATTATGAAGTATAAGCATTTCACTGCAGAGTGTAGTTAAGAATTATTTCTGTCCCAAACGGCACATCATGCTTTTGCACAGAATACACCAATCAAAGGACAATGGCAAGACTTCTGCCAAGAAATGAAATAATGGCAGGCCTCGTGGGCAAGGCAAAGGGATCAGGTAGTAAATATTAGTCAAAAAGGCACACAGGGGTACAACCAGGGGTACTGAAAAATTAAAGCGTGAGGCAGCAGAACTCACCACACTATTATCAAATATTGAAATATCTGCTGACCTCTAGGCAGTCCAGAGTGCATCCCATAACTGAGCCAGCATTTTAAATTAGCCCGGTGACAGAGTGGACATCTCTTAAAGTAAAGTGCTGGGTCTATCTATCTATCTATCTATCTATCTATCTATCTATCTATCTATCTATCTATCTATCTATCTATCTATCTATCTATCTATCTATCTATCTATCTATCTATCTATCTATCTATCTATCTATTATATAGTGCCTTTCATATCTATCTATCTATCTATCTATCTATCTATCTATCTATCTATCTATCTATCTATCTATCTATCTATCTATCTATCTATCTATCTATCTATCTATCTATCTATCTATCTATCTATCTATTATATAGTGCCTTTCATATCTATCTATCTATCTATCTATCTATCTATCTATCTATCTATCTATCTATCTATCTATCTATCTATCTATTATATAGTGCCTTTCATATCTATCTATCTATCTATCTAGCAGACATACTGTGTACCCAACAGGTGTATTCTGGACAACATCTTCTTGGTTCGAGACGTGATTGATGCGGCCAGACTCTTTGGTTTTGACGCTGGACTTTTATCGCTGGATCAGGAGAAGGCGTTTGACAGGGTGGACCACAAGTATCTCTTAGCAGTTCTGAAGGCCTTTGGCTTTGGACCTTCGTTCATTAGGCACATTGGACTTTTATATCACAACGTCTTTAGTGTTGTGAAATTGAATGGAGCATTAACAGCCCCTCTCCAAGTAACCAGAGGGATACGTCAGGGCTGCTCTCTGTCCGGTATGCTCTTCTCGCTGTCCATCGAGCCACTACTGCAACAGCTTCGCATCCACCTTCAAGGTCTGAACATCCCTCAGTGCCCGAACTTAAACCTTAAGGTGGTCGCGTATGCAGATGATTTGTCAGTGTTTATCTGTCATCCTGGAGACATCATGGCACTGAAATATTGCCTGGATAAATTTGAGCAACTGTCGTCTGCAAAGATTAATTGGGACAAAAGCAATGCTTTTTTGATTGGCAACTGGAGGAATGGGGACCCACCAGACCTGCCTGGTGGTCTTCAGTGGAATAGAAGAGTCTTCAGATACCTGGGGGTGTTTTTGGGAAAGGGAGGTTTTGCTGAAGAAAACTGGGCAGACTGGGTAGAAAGAGTTCAAGCCAGGCTGAACAAATGGAAATACCTTCATAAGGAGATCTCCTGTCGTGGCAGGGTCCTCATTATTAATAATTTAATAGCCTCCATGTTCTGGCATAAGTTGCAGTGTGTTGACCCCCCATTATCTATCATCAAGACCATCCAGAGCATGATTTTAGAGTTCTTTTGGGATGGAATACATTGGGTGAGGCGTAGTGTCCTGTATCTGCCTGTAGAAGAAGGCGGTCAGGGACTCATTGACTTGTTAAGCAAGATGGAGGCATTTAGACTCCAAATGTTACATCGACTCTTATACGGACCCGAGCACCTGCCGTGGAGACAGCTGGCCTTTACTTTATTTCGCAGAGTAAGAGGCTTCAATTTTGCTGAACATTTTTTCTTTTTAAACAATGCAGTGTTTGTTCGGTCTGAGTTGCCAAAATTTTATCATTCCGCACTTCAAATCTGGCACAGAAACCTCAGGAGGACCAGGCTAAATCTGGAGAGTACTAATTGGTTCATAGAAGAACCTTTAGTGTGGAATCCTCTGATAGAATGCCCATTATTGCTTTCAGAATTTTTTGTATCTATTCTTTTGAACAATAGACTTTTAAAAATAATTGACCTGATTAACACAGATATGAGGTGCTGGCACACCCCAGCCCACCTAGCGACAGTCCTGGGCATCAGATCAATACGCCTGGTTGAACTTTTTCTCAGCCAGGTAAAAACAGCACTGAGGAGGTCAGGAGCGAGTTCTGTGTGTGCCGAATATTTCAAAGGTGAGGACAAACTAGAGGCAGAGATGACATCGCCTGCCATTATCGTGAGGCCAAATGTCACTGACCACACAGACAGGCCTGGGCGCCTTCTCCGTTTTGGTACTGTAGTTGAAAAAGACTTTGAACTGTTTACCAAAAAAGAACTGTATAAACTGTGTGTCAAAGTGACATTTTATAATCAATTGAAGGAGTTACCTGACACACTGTGGAGGAAGGAACTGCAGGTCTCTGAGAATATCTCACCTTCATGGAGAGCTTATTATAAACTCCCATTACAGAAAAGACTTGGAGATCTGCAGTGGAGGATAACACACTCGGCCTTAGCCACAAACTCGTTTCTGTTTACGATTAAAGTTTCAGAGACTGACCAGTGTCCGTTCTGTAATGTGAGAGAAACCATTTTTCATCTGTTTATTCACTGTGCACGGCTGAAGCCGTTGTTCAGGTTCTTGGACTCTCTTCTTGGTGGATTTGGTTTTAAGTTCTCTACTATTTGCTTTGTCTTTGGTATTAATTATTACCAAAAAAATAAGAATAAATGTGTTATTGGAAATTTTCTGTTAGAACAAGCCAAGTTAGCAATTTTAAAAACAAGGAGAAACAAAGAGAAGAACCTTATGGGGACTGACGCTCTGCTGCTCTTTAAAATTTTAATTAAAAGTAGACTGAAACTTGATTTCATGTATCATAAACTAACTAACAATTTAGAAATGTTTAGCGACATGTGGGGGACACGACAGGTACTGTGTGCTGTGGAGGGGGGTGAACTGGTGTTCAACTGGGAATAACAAGACAGTAATGGTGGGCATCAACATCATGTAGTTATTATTGTGCGGAGTAGGAGGAGTGTAAAGGGGAGTACAGGTGGTCTTTGTGTTATAATGAATTATTAACTGTTAAAGTTATTATTAATGTGCGGAGTAGGAGGAGTGTAAAGGGGGAGTAGTTGGGGTCGGATGTATGGCTTCTTGTTTATTATGACGCTTGTTTTTTTTATGTTAATTGAATGTGTATATTGTTTTGTTAATGTTTTTGTTACTGTTTAAAATAAAGGTCATTTTAAAAATTATCTATCTATCTATCTATCTATCTATCTATCTATCTATCTATCTATCTATCTATCTATCTATCTATCTATCTATCTGTTATATAGTGCCTTTCATATCTATCTATCTATCTATCTATCTATCTATCTATCTATCTATCTATCTATCTATCTATCTATCTATCTATCTATCTATCTATCTATCTATCTATCTGTTATATAGTGCCTTTCATATCTATCTATCTATCTATCTATCTATCTATCTATCTATCTATCTATCTATCTATCTATCTATCTATCTATCTATCTATCTATCTATCTACACCTACAACTCTAGGCCGATGTTTTAGTTGCTGCTACCCTGAATAAACTGCTGTATATTATGTAGTCTAAAATACAGGAATTATTCATTCAGTGAGCATGGGAAAGGCACTATATGAATATTTTTTGATTATTATTGGTGGTATTTTGTTGCAGATTCATTCTCAGAGTAGGGTTTGGTCCTTGCTAGCCACAAGGTTACTCACATTGTCACTTTCCTGATTGATCTGGCTGCTGTGTTCCAACTTATCTCAGTCGATCAGATCCGTCACTGTGAGAACAAGCCGAGCCCTTCCTCCACCTCTCTAAGCTGTCAGGATTTTGCCAATTTCTTTCAAGGAGCAATCAATGCTGTCTGCTCTTTTCTTTTCACTGACTCAGCCCTACAGAACTCACTTGTCCACACCCTCCATTCCCACTCCTCTGTCTTTCGTTCCTAACCTTCTCCTTCTTTTCTTAATACAGTTTTATAAGAGAGCCTCCTGGTGGGGTTTCCAGCGTGAATAATTGATTCTTAAATAATTAAATAATAATTATAATTAAAGTGTTTCTTTGCAGAATCCTTGGGTACCGCTGGTTTGACGTTGTGTTGCTCATGGAGTCCAGAATGAGGCACATTACCTGCATTGTGAGGGAGCGTCAGTTACAGCACTACAGCCATGTGGCGTGATTCCCCGAGGGTGATCTGGGTCACAGGGTCTTCATTGTTGAGGGTACAAGCAGCTGGACCAGGCTAAGGGGATGCCTACATAACATCTGGCTGCGGCAGATCATTTCTGGATGGTGGGACTGGACTGCATGTCTGGCTGGAGGTGCCAACCAGGATCCCAAGCTGTTTCATTGTGTGGTGGGTGCGACAATGCCCTGCACCAGTTCCTGCTTCCCAACCTGACCTGACCTTTATAACCCACATAAAGAAGGAGGTATGAAGCAAGACAGAAACACAAGCTAAAGAGCAGCTGCTAAACTCCGCTGGCTTCCTGACACATTTTTTCTTGTGTAACAGTCTGGGTGGCTTGTCATCTTGTCCAAGTCATAGTAAATGAAATGTATGTATCGGCTTTGTTTTCTCATTTTTTTATTTTTGTGAGAAACATCCTGGCTTTAACATTTCCATGTCTGTTGATACATCTACTTGCTGGAGTTAATGTCTGATCATATTCCTAGAAAATCCCAAGGCCGCTAGGTCCGAGAGTTTTCTTGTGACCCATCTCCAAAGTCCTGTAGCCAGAGTTCGCTCTGCCTGCTAGTTGCACTTAGGTGAGAAACGCTCACATCGCGAAGCGCCTTGAGAACCACTTCAGCCACACAACCACCACGCCCCCTCTTCTAAGCCACGAGCGCGGTGATTATTTATTTTAAAACGGGCCTTTGATGGGAGCTGGGGACCCGCTATACCACAGAAACAAATAGCTTTTTTTTTACCTCCTCTTTGCCTGATCAGCTGCTGGCTTGCTGCTGCTGCTGCTGTGCCGCATGATCTGCATCTCATGTGGCGCTTCGAACATTTAAAAGCCTGTATAGCAGCTGTCCTACTCTTTGTCTTTTATTTCCGGCCCCGGGTGTGGTTAAATCTTTTGGCACAAAGACTCACCTTACGGAATGTGAGTTTTTGATATTTTTTAGTTTATAATTTAAAAACAGAATAAGAATCTGAAAATCGAACAACAAAGTTTGATAAACTCTGAAAAGAATGATACCAAACATATATATGTAGGTTTTAAAATAAGCCCAATGTAAAGCGTGACAAAAAACGTCACTGTTGCACTTTTAGGCTTAGGATTTTTTTATATAGAGAGTACAACAACAACAACAACAACATTTATTTATATAGCACATTTTCATACAAAAAGCTCAAAATGCTTTACATAATGAAGAAAAGAAAAATAAAAGACAAAATAAGAAATTAAAATAAGACAGCACTAATTAACATAGAATAAGAGTAAGGTCTGATGGCCAGGGGGGACAGAAAAAACAAAAAAATAACTCCAGGCGGCTGGAGAAAAAAAATAAAATCTGTAGGGGTTCTGAGGCCACGAGACCACCCAGCTCCCTCTGGGCATTCTACCTAACATAAATGAAATAGTCCTCTTTGTAGTTAGGGTTCTCATGGAAGGACTTGATGATGATGGTCATGCAGACTTCTGGCTTTTAATCCATCAATGTTGGAACATCACGGTGCTTTGAGTAGATGGTGGTGGCGCAAGCCATCACCAAAATAGAAGAGAGAGTAGGGGTTAGTACAGATTTTAGAGCTTCCATGAATAGTTATTATAATGAATTGGATATACAGAGTATCAGGATTAAATTACAGTGAAGTTATGAGAAGGCCATGTTAAAATAATGTGTTTTTAGCAGTTTTTTAATGTGCTCCACTGTATTAGCCTGGTGAATTCCTACTGGCAGGCTATTCCAGATTTTAGGTGCATAACAGCAGAAGGCCGCCTCACCACTTCTTTTAAGTTTTGCTCTTGGAATTCTAAGGAGACACTCATTTGAGGATCAGAGGTTACAATTTGGGATATAAGATGTCAGATATTCCGATATATAAGATGGGGCGAGATTATTTAAGGCTTTAAAGAGTAGATACATATAAGAGAGTTCCTACCCACAGAATACTGGCAGTATTTTCTTTTAGACCCTTTACTTTGCAGTCTGACCAGGAGGATAGACTAAGGGGGTACCAGCTTGCCTACCCCATTTAATTGGCACAAGAATATAGCAGAAAGATCTGATCTCAGCACCAAAATTAAAGCCTTCTTCAAACAGCTTCTTTGTGATCTGTATCAATACATGGCACCAATAGTAACTCTGTCCATGATGTATTCTCAGAGCTACGGGGGTAAGAGAAGATACAGTTACAGTAACAGCGCCCCGTCTTGCCCTGGAGTGGTTTCTCTTACCACAGGTGTGGCCACGTGGGCTGCAGGTATTCATTCAAACCATTTTCTTAATTAGTGACCAGTTTTTCCTACTAATTATTTTCATTTAATTGATTTGCTATTTAAAAGTCAGACCCTTTAAATCTGGGGTGATCAACGTCAGTTCTGGAGGGCCACAGTGGCTGCAGGTTTTTGTTCCAACTCAATTGCTTCATGAGAGACATAGAAAGGAAAAATGCAAAATATGTGTTTGTCCCAAACATTAATGGACAGCAGAGATACTCATTGAGTGCTTAAGTTGTAAGAGACGACTCTGCAGAGCCAAATCCATCACACGCATGATTAAAAAGTTTGTGTTCCTGCTTCAGGACCTCCGGTTTACATATCTGCCCATTGGCACTGTCTTTTCACTTCTTTCTGCAGCTGTTGGCTATCTGTCATTTCTGTGCATATTTTGAAGTTTCGGTTCTGGGCAGATCCTTGGCACAGTAACAACACATCTCTCATCGCTAATATAAAACTGAAGCATAGCTCATCCGCTGTATGGCACCTGTGACTGAAATAGCTGTCGGCACCTTATCAAAACAGTTCATCAGTCTGCGAGCCGGCCATTGTTTATGCCTGGTCTTAGGCATTGCCGGTAAAACATTTTAGACAGAGGATGAGGCACAGAGAGGGACTCTCTGCCAAAGTGTTAAAAAGTGTCTCTGTTGCTGCTGTTTATATCCTCCTAGAAAGCGGTTGTGATGAAGACATCCACTTGGTGAAGCAGAATGGCATCATTTTTGGTTCAAAGCCAGCTGCTTTGAAGCCGGTCTTGAAAAGAAGTGGTTTTGCTGTTTAGGGTGATTTGGGGAGCTCAGCTGAAAATGCAGTGCGTTCAGTAAGTAGTCGGACCCCTTCACTTTTCATAGCTCATGTTATGTTGAGGCCTTGTGCTAAAATCAATTTTAAATAAATATTTAAATGTATTGTTTACACACATCAAGCAGCACTCATTACCCCAGAATGACAAAGGAAAAACAAGATTTTAGACATTTTTGTAAATTTTTTAAACACAAAAACCTGACACGTCCCATTGACATGAGGGTTCAGACCCTTTACTCAGCATTTTGGAAATGAATCCAGCCTGGAGTCTTCTTGGGTCTGACACGACAAGCTTAACACACCTGGATTTGGGGAATTCCTGCCATTCTTCTCTGCAGATCCTATCAAACTCTGTCCAGTTGGATGAAGACCTTTAGATGGGTATTTTCAGGTTCATCCAGAGATGTTCAGTTGGGTTCAGTAGCCTCTGGCTGGACAACTCTTAGGACATCAAGTTGTACCTTAGCCACTCCTGTGTTGTCTTTGCTTTGTGTCCAATTGGTAGGTGAACTGTTGGCCTGGTCTGAGGTCCGGAGAGCTCTGGAGCAGGTTTTCGTTAAGGGTATCTATATAATTTGCTCTATTCAGCTTTTCATCAATCCTGTTTAATCTTCCAGTCCTTGCTACTGAGACACAACCCCTCAGCATGATTCAGCCATCACTACAATTATCGTTGATAATTGGACGGATGACGAGCAGTGCCTAGTTTCCTCCAGACATGATGCTAATGTTAGTTTCATCAGACCACAGAATCTTGTGTCTCACTCTTTTTGTGAGTCCTTTAGGTGAGCTTTTTGCAAACTCTACATGTCTTCTACTGAGGAGATGTTTCTGTCTGGCCACTCAGTCATAAGTCCCAGATCGGTGGAGTGTTGCAGAGATGATTATCCTTCTGGAAGTTACTCCCATCTCCACAGAGGTCCTCTGGAGCTCAGCCAGAATAACCATTGGGTTTTTAGTCATGTCTCTTACCAAGTACCTTCTCCTAGAGTTGCTCAGCTCAAGGAAGAGTCCTGGTTGTTCCATATTTCTTCCTTGTAAGAATTAGGAGATGTTTCTGTCTGGCCACTCAGTCATAAGTCCCAGATCGGTGGAGTGTTGCAGAGATGATTATCCTTCTGGAAGTTTCTCCCATCTCCACATGGGTCCTCTGGAGCTCAGCCAGAGTAACCATCAGGATTTTGGTCACATCTCAAGGAAGAGTCCTTTGTTGTTCCATATTTTTTCCATGTAAAGAATTATGGAGGCCACTGTGCTGTAGAGAATCTTTTCTCCCGCAGGAAATTTACTGTAGCCTGTCTTAGATCACAATCTTGTCTCTAAGCTTCTCAGGCAATTCTTTTGACTTCACGACTTGATGGGGCAGAATGGTGGCTCTGAGGTCAGGGATCTACGATGGCAATCTGAGTCCATGCTGTGCAGTTCTGCAGAATGCCTACAAGAAGTCATTTCTGCTAAAGGGGGTGATGTGGCAGAAACTCACTGCTCAAAGAAGGCATTCTCAAGAAGGCACATGGTGTCTCAGGAAGGCAGCAGAATCAAGCTTTACTGCGTGATGCATACACGGAATCAAATCAAGTGAAATCCAGCAAACTCACATTTATTACAAGTCTTACCTCTCTCCCCCTTCTGGCTCTTCCCATCATTGCCTAATGTTCAAACCCACCTTTACCTAATGTCCATCACTTGACCGAAACTGCCAGCAACAATGAGATGACCCCCAAAACAGAAATGGTTTAACAGGTGGAGGCAACTGACATTTTCCCTCCTCATCTGTTTTGTCACTCGTTTTGCATTTGGCTATGGTCAGTGTCACTACTGGTAGTATGAGGTGATACCTGGACCCTACAGAGGTGGCACAGGTAGTCCAACTTCTTCAGGATGGCACATCAATGCGTGCCTGTCATTGCCAGAAGGTTTGCTCGGTGTCCCAAGGGCATGGAGGAGATTCCAGGAGACAGGCAGTTACTCTAGGAGAGCTGGACAGGGCCAGAGAAGGTCCTTAACCCATCACCAGAACCGGTATCTGAGCAAGGAGGAACAGGATGGGTACTGCCAGAGCCTACAAAATGACCTCCAGCAAGCAGGCCACTTGTGTGAATGTCTCGGACCAAACAATCAGAAAAAGACTTCATGATGGTGGTCTGAGGGCTCAACATCCTCTAGTGAGCCCCGTGCTCACTCTCCGCCCAGCACCATGGAGCTTGATTGGCATTTGCCATAGAATACCATAATTGGCAGGTCCACCACTGGCGTCCTGTGCTTTTCCCTTGAGAGCACGTTCACCCTGAGCAAATGTGACAGACGTGAAAGGGTCTGGAGAAGCCATGGAGAACGTTATGCTGCCTGTAACATCGTTCAGCATGACCGGTTTGGTGGTGGATCAGTGATGGCCTGGGGAGGCATATCCATGGAGGGATGCACAGACCTCTACAGGCTAGACAATGGCACCTTCACTGCCATTAGGTATCGGGATGAAATCCTTGGACCCATTACCCATTGTCAGACTCTGTGCTGGTGCAGTGGGTTCTGGGTTCCTCCTGGTGCACGACAATGCCCGGCCTCATGTAGCAAGAGTATGCAGGCAGTTCCTGGAGGATGAAGGAATTGATACCATTGACTGGCCCCTACACTCATTTGCCTGACCTCAATCCAATAGAACACCTCTGGGTGGGACATTATGTTTCGGTCCATCCGACGCCACCAGGTTGCACCTCAGACTGTCCAGGAGCTCAGTGATGCCCTGGTCCAGATCTGGGAGGAGATCCCCCAGGACACCATCCATTATCTCATTAGGAGCATGTCCCCCCCGATGTTGTCAGACATGCATACAAGCATTTGGTGGGGGCCATACAAACTACTGAGTACGATTTGGAGTTGCTGCAATGAAATTTCGGGCAAAATGGACTAGCCTGCCTGTCGCATCATTTTGTCACTTTGATTTTCGGGGTGTCTTTGAATTCAGCCCTCTGTAGGTTGATCATTTTCATTTCCATCAAACGATATGACATCCTTTCGTTCCTAACACATTACCATATCAGTCCATATCTTTAGATAGATCCAGCAGGATTTTTTTCCCATTGAGATCTGATGTGTTTTCAAAGTGTTCCTTTAATTTTTTTGAGCAGTACAGTTTAACCCTTAATATACTAGCGTGCATTAGGATATAATACTTATTTTCATATATACTTATGATTCTCTTTGAAAATATGCAAATCATCTCCTTTAAAAATATTCTTTTCTACAGGGGCAATATCAGCTTCTGAGGCCAAGGTGGGGTGGGGGCACTTACGTTTTCTTAAGTAGATCCTTACATCTATTGATTTTGTTCTGTAAATGCTAGAAGTGATTCCACTCCGTTGAGCCCTTGAGCAAGACCCTCAGCCTGCAATTGCTCCATCCTGGATATGATGTTAACCTGCATCCAGCCCTACAGGTCCTCCAAAATACAGTGGGATCTTGGGAGTCGGTGGCAGGACTGGCACTCCAGGCACTTTAAAAAACCTCACACTGTTCCACTCCATTCCAAGTATTGTGGTGCTGAGGTGTCGCATTTTGCATGGCTGTGCTTGGGTCCTAATTTGGGATCCTGAGGTGGTTCATCATGTGGTGGGTGCAGCAACGTGCTTTATCAGCGCATGTTCCCAACCTCTTTCCCATGGCTTGGTTTTGGCTCAACTGGGGGACCTTCTGTAGACAGGTGTGTTGTCTTCACTGTTCATGCCCAATCATTTGAAATGGTGGAGTCGAGAGCTGACAACCAATCAGTTCCATGCAGAGAGTGTAACAACAACAGCATTTACGTCTACAGCACATTTTCATACCTAGGATGTAGCTTAAAGTGCTTTCCAAGATGTCAAAGAAGTAGTTACGTGCAAAGAAAAACAAATTCAAAATTGGATAAGAATAATAATGCATAAATAGAATTCAAAAATAAATAAAGCTCACTTACAAAAGACAGATATATAATTAAGAGAAATATAGTTCTTTAAATATAGAATCATTTTTTAAGTCTCTAAATAACAGTCTGATGATAAGGTCAGCTGCGGTGGGTTGGCACCCTGCCCGGGATTGGTTCTTGCCTTGTGCCCTGTGTTGGCTGGGATTGGCTCCAGCAGACCCCCGTGACCCTGTGTTCGGATTCAGCGGGTTCGAAAATGGATGGATGGATGGATGATAAGGTCAGGTGGCCAGGGTGGACATTAAAAAAAAAAAAAAACTCCAGTAAAGCTGGAGTAAAAATTAATTCTTCAGGGGTTCAAGGCTAAAAGACCCCTCAGCCCCCACTGGGCATTCTGCCTACCATGAAGTTGTTCCTTATTGTTTTTCTTGAAGACTCAACATCTTATTATTGATCAATAGAATGGGATGCACCTGAGCCACATTTCAAGAGTCACAGCAAAGCGACTGAACATTCATGTTGTCGTGATATTTCAGTTTTTTATCTTCTTATATAATACGCTACTGTGGCTGTCTGTTTGTCTCAATTAAAAGCTAATGACTTGGTATGTCCTGGAAATCCAAAATATTTTAGGCTGTTGGCCATGATCTATGGCAGCGTTTCTCAACCTTTAAGTATTTGCGACCCAAGTTTTCATAACAGTTTTAATCGTGCCCCCCTAACATTTTTTTGAAACCCTTATAAAATGTATTCCTATATTTTTTTGCTGCCGATACACCACTACATGTTTAAAATTTTCCTACAAATAGCAAAATTACGGCACATATGGCAACATTCGCGCCCCCTTTTTTGTTACACCCCACAGTTTGAAAACCGCTGATCTATGGCTGTGTGTTTATGGCACAAGGATCGACAATTCAAGCGATAACCACCATAATGTCAAAAAGAAAAAGAAAAGCGGCAACGTCTATTAAGCATCAACCAAACCGCAGAAGGTGATACGCTGAAGCATATAGACAAGCAATAAGGGAACCTAAATGTGAAATTTTATGTAGTGGAAACCTGGTGGCCATAAAGAATGGCAAAGTGACCTGTGGTCATGTGTTCACTGCAAAGAGATTGAAATACCAATTGAAAACTGTCATAATGGCAGAAAGAAACAGAAGAACAGTCACATCTGCTAAGCGTCAAGCAAATCATACAAGGCAATTAAGTGAGGAAGAATGAAAAAGAATAAGCGGGCAAGATGCTGAAGCACATAAACAAGCAAGAAGTAAACCTAAATAATGTTTTGAGCAACTGGGAGATAGTCATTTAAACCTTGCTGTACTGACTTCATAGGCACCAGAATAATAATGGATGATTTAAAGCATGTTGGAATTGAAGCTTTTTATGTAAAAGCCTGAATGCACCTCTAACTGTCATGGCTCTCCATCTGGACCTGCTGCTATATGGCATAAAACACAGTAATAAAATAAAGTGTCAAGAACAATAAGATGTCGACAGTAGGCTCCAGTGCTTAACTTACTTCACAGTAAAACATATTAATTCTTGTTTAGTCCTTACTGCTGATTCATTGGGCGACAGTCATCCTAATTCTAGGAAAATATGGTAATTAATTAAAAGATTAAAGAATTGGCAGTACTTCACCTAGAGGATAAATGTATCCCACAACAATTACTGCGGCCCCCTTCCTAATCCTCAGTGATTCAGTTATGCTGTCAGTGCTCTGTCTGCATTATAAGGATAAAGAGTAGACACGTTTCCCTCTAGTGGTTAAAATGTTTAGCTGCCAATGCAGCGTTGCTCATTCAATCCTCTTCTCAGATTATTGGGTAGCTCTTGGTAGGGCCTTTGAACTGCTGATGATTCAAGTTCAGAAATATGGATTAATAAAAATTAATGGCATGTTTAAAAAATTGTCAATGTGACTCAGTTTGGCTAGAAGTAAGCTGTATTATCACTGGTTTAACACTTATGGCTGACTCAACATGATACACTTAGTTATTCGCTTAAACTGCAAAAATCCAATAGATGGAGAATCAGTAATTCCCTTGAGCATGGGACAGGTGCTATATAAATTAAATGTATTATTATTATTATTATTATTATTATTATTATTAATAATAATAATAATAATACCAATAAACTGCAAAAATCCCATAGATGGAGAGTCAGTAATTCTCTTGAGCATGGGACAGGTGCTATATAAATTAAATGTATTATTATTATTATTATTATTAATAATAATAATAGTAATAATAATAATGATACCAATAAATTCTAAAAATCCCATAGATGAAGAATCAGTAATTCCCTTGAGCATGGGACAGGTGCAATATAAATTAAATGTATTATTATTATTAATAATAATAATAATAGGGCGGCACAGTGGCGCAGTGGTTAGCGCTGCTGTCTCGCAGTTAGGAGACCCGGGTTCGCTTCCCGGGTCCTCCCTGCATGGAGTTTGAATGTTCTCCCCGTGTCTGCGTGGGTTTCCTCCGGGCCCTCTGGTTTCCTCCCACAGTCCAAAGACATGCAGGTTAGCTGGATTGGCGATTCTAAATTGGCCCTAGTGTGTGCTTGATGTGTGTGTGTGTGTCCTGCAGTGGGTTGGCACCCTGCCCGGGATTGGTTCCTGCCTTGTGCCCTGTGTTGGCTGGGATTGGCTCCAGCAGACCCCCGTGACCCTGTGTTCGGATTCAGCGGGTTGGAAGATGGATGGATGGATAATAATAATAATAATAATAGTAATAATAATAATAATACCAATAAACTTCAAAAATCCCACAGATGGAGAATCAGTAATTCTCGTGAGTATGGGACAGGTGCTATATAAATTAATTGTATTATTATTATTATTAATAATAATAGTAATAATAGTAATAATCATAATAATACCAATAAACTTCAAAAATCCCATAGATTGAGAATCTGTAATTCCCTTGAGCATGGGACAGGTGCTATATAAATTAAATGTATTATTATTAATAATAATAATAATAATAATAATAATAATAATAATAATAATAATAATAATAATACCAATAAACTGCAAAAATCCCATAGATGAAGAATCAGTAATTCCCTTGAGCATGGGAAAAGTGCTATATAAATTAAATGTATTATTATTATTATTATTATTATTATTAATACTAATACCAATAATAATAACATATCATACATGATTTAAAAGGTAAAACATACAAACAGCCCCCTTTGCCTGTTCAGGTGTTGAACTGCACACATACATTTTTATCAGTTCAGTCCTCCACTTTGAATCTGTGTGCACCTGAGTGAGCCAGTTAATATAAATGTCTGATTTGTGCAATAAGTCAATATTTGTTAAATGGCCATGAATCCATTATTAAGTTTACTTAAAACCAATGCAGGGTCTCTGAGTCTATGGACCAATCTTCTTTTTCTTCGTCTTCTTCTTTCTTCTGCTCCCGTTAGCGGCCGCCACAGCAGATCATTTTCTTCCATATCTTTCTGTCCTCATCATCTTGTTCTGTCGCACCCATCACCTGCATGTCTTCTCTCACCACATCCATAAACCTTCTCTCGGACTTCCTCTTTATCTCTTGCTTGGCAGCTCTATCCTTAGCATCCTTCTCTCAATATACCCAGCATCTCTCCTCTGTACATGTCCAAACCAACGCAATCTCGCCTCTCTGACTTTGTCTCCCAACCGTCCAACATAAGCTGACCCTCTAATGTCCTCATTTCTAATCCTGTCCATCCTCGTCACACCCAATGCAAATCTTAACATCTTTAAATCTGCCACCTCCAGCTCTGTCTCCTGCTTTCTGGTCAGTGCCACCGTCTCCAACTCATATAACATAGCTGGTCTCACTACCGTCCTCTAGACCTTCCCTTTCACTCTTCCTGATATCCATCTGTCATAAATTTTTGTTTTTGACCAATAATAATAATAATAATACATTTTATTTAATACAAATTTTATTATTTAATTTCTTAACACTCAAAGTCAACTTACAGAGAAATTAAACGTCATTAATAAAATATAAAAACAAAGAGGACGATAAAATCAAATAGTAATAAGGTACAGAGGTAGTAGCAAACATACAAACATAACAGGCAGTAACAGTGTTAAATTCATAGTTGGTGTGCCGGTTTGAAAAGATACGTTTTGAGGGCCGTTTAAAATGTGTTATTGAGTCTCGTTGATGGATGTGAGAGGGAAGAGAATTCCAGATTTGAGGAGCACTATGACAGGATGCTCGAGCTCTCATAGAACTGAGTTTGATGTGTGGTACAGAAAGTGGAGCTGCAGATGAGGATCTGAGGGAGCGAGAGGGAGTGTAAGTCTGGAGGAGATCAGTGAGGTAGGGAGGAGTAAGTCGCTCTCACTGTTGTAAGTCGCTCTGGATAAGAGCATCTGCTAAATGTTGTAAATGTAAATGAGTACGACTGAGGAGAGCTTGAAATGTTCAGAGCAGTATTTTGTATTGTATTCGGTAGTAAACAGGGAGCCAGTGAAGTAGGGTGAGAGAGAACAGGTGTGATATGCTCAGTGGATTTAGAACAGCAGGTTATTATCCTGGCAGCAGAATTTTGAATAAGTTGTAAGCGATGGATATGTTTTTGTGGGATGCCAGACAGAACAGCATTACAGTAGTCTCTACATGAGGTGACTAAGGTATTAACCGATACTTCAGTACTGTGATGCGTAAGAACAGGACAAAGTCTAGAAATGTTTCGGAGATGGAAGAAGGCAGCCTGAGAAACAATAAAGAGAGGGTGCTGTCTAGAATGACGCCCAGGCTCTTCACCTGAGTAGAGATGTTTGTGTTAATGTTGTTAATTAAAATGGAAGAACTGTTAACCTTAGCAAGTGTAAGTTTAGAACCAATGAGGAGCACCTCAGTTTTATTGCTATTTAATTGGAGAAAATTGTGAATCTTCCATGACAGGCACCAGTTTATTGCTGGGCACATGTCCTCATCAGCCTACATTAGAGTGGACAATTAAACTACCGTATATACTCGCAGATAAGTTCTCCCACAGATAAGTCGAGGCTTGATTTTACCGTATAATTTCAATTTTTTTATAATGTCGGTCGTATAAGTCGAATGCAGAAAACCCACACTATTGGTCCAAGAGATTACGATATGCTAACACCAACCTGAGAGAGTAATGTATTGTGCCTACGTGACCACACAGTAATACCTGAACTATTCCGGTGACATTTGCACTGCTTTCTGTTTTTTGTATCTCACACCCTCATACACCCTTATCGTAAGAGCATCCCTTATCTATGATGGAACATTTGATCAGAAGAAAATATGAATCTGGTTTTAAATTAAAAGTCATTGAAGTAGCCAAAGAAACTGGTAACTGCGTTGCTGCAACAAAATTCGATGTGTCTGAGAAACTGGTGCGAGATTAGAGGAGGCAAGAAGATGTAAAAAAAAAATTAAGTGTTGTATTTTTGAACGGGCGTATAAGTCAGGGTCTGATTTTATGATCGATTTTTCAGGTTTCAAGACCCAACTTATACACAAGTATATACGGTAATAATACTGCAGTCCCCACTTGAACAGGGAGAGCATATACAAACTGCACAGCGGCAGTGACAGGGCTGCAGCTCTAACCACTGAATCAGCCATGGAAATGATTAATCAGGTAAATGAACATATAAAAATAATGAAGCCTGTGTCCCATATCATGCATACTTCTATAGATATTTTACTATAAAGTTTGGTTCAGCGTCACATATTTCATAAAGTGGCTCCTGTAGCCTATCACATCTTTTTCTATGAGAAGACTTTTTTAAAGCAGTTTATCAAGGCTAGCACTTTCTCATTTAAATAGTAACCATGTGGTCCTGAGCTAATGTTCTAACACTTACACCAGCACTGCCTACCTGCTAAACCACGGAAGTTCTGTTCTGAAATAATAAGCAGGCAATTACAACATTTCTCCAGAAGGGGGCTGTACAATATTTGGAATGAGCCAGCCGAGCACTCTGTCGAAACTGCCGTTTATTGGGCTTCTTCATTACACCTCATGTTGAAATGCATTTTGGGTTTTAAAGGTGCTTTTTAAATGGGATTACATAGGGCGCCAGATTTAGAAGTGTGATGACATACTGTCAGCGTGGCATCCTGGATGATTCAGTTTACACTCATTGGAATTCTGTGCGTTTATTCATAACCATTACAATATGTATTCTGCACACATTTCACACAATTTTTATAATGTTTGGCTCTATGACATTATTTTAAAATTAGAATTGTCTTTTAACATTATAGTGGGCTTGAGATCCTTATGTTATGAATCTTGAATACTGTGGTACACTACCAGAAATATATATACTGTACTGAATATACGGTACATTAAGGGTGGCACAGGGGTAGAGCTGCTGCCTCGCAGTAAGGAGACCACGTTCATGTCCCAGGTCCTCCCTGCGTTCAGTTTGCATGTGCTCCCTGTTTCTATGGGTTTCCTCAGACAGTCCAAAGCTTTGCAGATTAGCTGGATTGGTGATCCTAAATTGGCCAGAGTGTGTGGCTGGGGTGTGTGTGGTTGGGGTGTCTGTGTGTGTGTGTTCACTCTGTGATGGACTAATGTCTTGTCCAGGGTTTGGTCCTGCCTTGCACCCTAAGTGGGTTAGACGCTGACTGACTCTACATTATGATAGAGTACCACTATATGATATGATAATATATGATAGTATATCAAGAAAAGAAAGAAAGAAACGTCCAGGTAAATGGACACCAGAAGTGACACCCGGTCTGCAAATGAGGAAGAGACAATATGTTAGTAAACAGTGCCTTCCTGTGTTCTGGCAGGAAATTATTGTCACTCGAACCATTCGGCTATCAGCAATGCAAACGTCCATTCAGACATGAGCGTCAGTAGGCTTTGCGTGCTAGGAACCCAGTTACCAGAACTATTCTACAACTATCTCAGTCATTTTTTAATGT
Source organism: Erpetoichthys calabaricus (assembly GCF_900747795.2). Taxonomy (NCBI): domain Eukaryota; kingdom Metazoa; phylum Chordata; class Cladistia; order Polypteriformes; family Polypteridae; genus Erpetoichthys; species Erpetoichthys calabaricus. The sequence continues at coordinate 24,200,156 of NC_041396.2, read as the reverse complement.
GTTGATGCTGATATTTGTGATCATAAAAGAGGTCATTAGGATAGCGGTTGATGAAAAGAATTCACAATTAATTGCAGTATTATGGTATTTGAGGGTTCCTCTAGTGTGCCTCTTTCTCTTGCACGATTTGGCTCAAAAACTGATCAGCACATCATCATCTCAGAGCAGGCTTAAGTTTCAAGTGTGGTGTTTTTCTGTAGACCGCCCTCAAGAAAATGTGACCCACAGACAGACATACACCTATCATCGAGATACTGATGTTTTCGAAATCAGAGGATCCTAAAAGATCGAGATCTGTCGAAAACCGAATCTAAAGCTTTCACTTCTCTGCCCCCCCATAGACAATAGTTTTATGGTGGGAGAGGGTCTATCTATCTATCTATCTAGACAGATAGATATGAAAAGCACTATTAGATAGATAGATATGAAAGGCACTATATGATAGATAGATAGATAGATATGAAAGGCACTAACTATCTATCTATCTATCTATCTATCTATCTATCTATCTATCTATCTATCTATCTATCTATCTATCTATCTATCTATCTATCTATCTATCTATCTATCTATCTACAGTTAGGTCCATAAATATTTTCAGCAGAGACAACTTTTTTCTAAGTTTGGTTCTGTACATCACCACAATGAATTTTAAATAAAACAACTCAGATTCAGTTGAAGTGCAGACTTTCAACTTTAATTCAGTGGGGTGAACAAAACGATTGCATAAAAATGTGAGGCGACTAAAGTATTTTTTTGAACACAATCCCTTCATTTCAGGGGCTCAAAAGTAATTGGACAAATTAAATAACTGGAAATCAAATGTTCATTTCTAATACTTGGTTGAAAACCCTTTGCTGGCAATGACAGCCTGAAGTCTTGAACTCACGGACATCACCAGATGCTGGGTTTCCTCCTTTTTAATGCTCTGCCAGGCCTTTACTGCAGCGGCTTTCAGTTGCTGTTTGTTTGTGGGCCTTTCTGTCTGAAGTTTAGTCTTCAACAAGTGAAATGCCTGCTCAGTTGGGTTAAGATCAGGGGACCATTCAAGAATTTTCCACTTCTTTGCTTTAATAAACTCCTGGGTTGCTTTGGCTGTATGTTTTGGGTCATTGTCCATCTGTATCATGAAACGCCGCCCAATCAATTTGACTGCATTTAGCTGGATTTGAGCAGACAGTATGTCTCTGAACACCTCAGAATTCATTTGGCTGCTTCTGTCCTGTGTCACATCATCAATAAACACGAGTGTCCCAGTGCCACTGGCAGCCATGCACACCCAAGCCATCACACTGCCTCCACCGTGTTTTACAGATGATGTGCTATGCTTTGGATAATGAGCTGTTCCACGCCTTCTCCATACTTTTTTCTTGCCATCATTCTGGTAGAGGTTGATCTTGGTTTCATCTGTCCAAAGAATGTTTTTCCAGAACTCTGCTGGCTTTTTTAGATGTTCTTTAGCAAAGTCCAATCTAGCCTTTCTATTCTTGAGGCTTATGAGTGGCTTGCACCTTGCAGTGCACCCTCTGTATTTACTTTCGTGCAGTCTTCTCTTTATGGTAGACTTGGATATCGATACGCCTACCCCCTGGAGAGTGTTGTTCACTTGGTTGGCTGTTGTGAAGGGGTTTCTCTTCACCATGGAAATGATTCTGCGATCATCCACCACTGTTCTCTTCCGTGGATGTCCAGGCCTTTTTGCGTTGCTGAGTTCACCAGTGCTTGCTTTCTTTCTCAGGATGTACCAAACTGTAGATTTTGCCACTCGTAATATTGTAGCAATTTCTCGGATGGGTTTTTTCTGTTTTTGCAGCTTAAGGATGGCTTCTTTCACCTGCATGGAGAGCTCCTTTGACCGCATTTTGTCGGTTCACAGCAAAATCTTCCACATGCAAGCAGCACACCTCAAATCAACTCCAGGCCTTTTATCTGCTTAATTGATAATGACATAACGACGGACTTGCCCACACCTGCCCATGAAATAGCCTTTGAGTCAATTGTCCAATTACTTTTGAGTCCCTGAAATGACGGGATTGTGTTCAAAAAATGCTTTAGTCGCCTCACACTTTTATGCAATCGTTTTGTTCACCCCACTGAATTAAAGCTGAAAGTCTGCACTTCAACTGCATCTGAGTTGTTTCATTTAAAATTCATTGTGGTAATGTACAGAACCAAAATGAGAAAAAAGTTGTCTCTGTCCAAATATTTATGGACCTAACTCTATCTATCTATCTATCTATCTATCTATCTATCTATCTATCTATCTATCTATCTATCTATCTATCTATCTATCTATCTATCTATCTATCTATCTATCATACTGCGTGGTGCTCCCTGTTCTGATTCTTTCATTCATTTTTTTTGTTCTGCTCATTTCACATTTTTATTGTAGGACTTGGTGGAATAAAATCTGCTAAATAAAGTAAGGATTTGGGTTGTTTGGTTAATTAATGGACTGATCATTTCATTTAAATGACTGACAGATGCTTTAATTGAATTATTACTATATTCTGTTTCTTATGGCGCTGCCGCCTTGCAGTTAGGAGACCCGGGTTCGCTTCCCGGGTCCTCCCTGCGTGGAGTTTGCATGTTCTCCCCGTGTCTGCGTGGGTTTCCTCCCACAGTCCAAAGACATGCAGGTTAGGTGCATTGGTGATCCTAAATTGTCCCTGGTGTGTGGGTGTGTGTGTGTGTGTGCCCTGCGGTGGGCTGGCACCCTGCCCAGAGTTTGTTCCTGCCTTGCGCCCTGTGTTGGCTTGTATTGTCTCCAGCAGACCCCCACGACCCTGTGTTAGGATATGGCAGGTTGGACAATGACGGACTGTTTCTTATGGCACTTGCTGTAGTGCTCACTTCAAAGGTGCTGTATAGTACATTGACCTGTTGATTTTTCAATTTATTTAATCTTGCACTTTGGTTTTAGTGAATGGTGCTATGTAAATGAAGGACTGACTAATAATTATATCTGCTTTCTAAAGAGAATCCAGTCTTGTAAGATTTTTATTTTTATTTCTTAGCATTCGGTCAGCAGTAACTCTTAACTCTGATTCATTAATTAACTGGGACTGTAGTGCAATCCAGTGGTGCTCTCATTGAAGGGGACTTCAGTATAAAAAGAAAAGGTTTATTGATTGCGTAGCTCATTTATTTTTTGTTCTGTGTATTATACATAATTTTAGTAGCGCTGTCTTTGAAAGGTGCCATATTAAATAAATATTAATTCATTAATGAATCTTGTATTGAATCTTGTACTGAATTGAATCTTGTATTAAATCTTGTAATGAATCTTGTACTGCAGAGTACGGCCCTTTGTGGTGGTGCTTTCTGTGAAAGGTGCTCTTTAAGTTAAATTGATGAATTGATTCATTCATTCATTGTGGCCTCCTCAGCCTAGCACTTACTGGTGGTAATACCATGAGAATTTTTAAATAACATTAAGATTTTAATTGATTGATTCCTGAACTGATCAATTAATCAATTGATTGATTGATTGATTGATTAAAGTTCTCTTGTTTCTTGTTGCTGCAAAAATAACCATTCATTTATGCATATTGTACTGCAAATTACAGCATTTTATGGTTTTGCTTTCTGTGAAAGGTGCAGTTTAAAATAAAGATTAATTGATTAGTTCCTTCATTCATTGAGTGCTGCTCAGGCTAACACTTACTGGTAGTAAAACCGTAAGATAAGGATTATAATTGAGTGATTAATGGACTGCTTGGAATACTTGATTGATTGATTGATTGATTTTTTCTTGTTCTTTTTATCACTTGTGCTCTCCAAAATAAATCTCGATGGACCCACTGAGCAGTTGCCCTCGTATTTCTCGGTGTGGCCCTTTTCCAGTGGAGTTTCATTCTGTAAGCCAAAGAGCCTCACATTCAGTACTTCATTTTGCATTTTGTGGTAGGGCTGTCTGTGTATGGGGGTACAAAAACGTAACCATTCATTCATGAATTCACCTTGTACTGCAAGTGACAGCACTTTATGGTTCTGCTTTCTGTGACAGGTGCTGATAAAATTAAAGATTGATGGATCAATTGATCGATTCATTCATTCACTGTGTACTGCTCAGCCTGGCTCTGGCTAATGTTGCCCCCCGGTACAGTTGCTAAATAAAACAAGTATTCTAGTTGATTACTTTATTCCATGTTCTGCTCTTCCACAGAGACTTGCAGTTGTACATGCACTCTGTGAAAGGAGCTACATAAAGTCTCGACCCATTGACTTATTGATTCAGTAGGCCATTCAGTCGCTCATCTTGTGCTGCTTCTTTGAAAGTTGATAAACATCATAAAGACTGAGTTGCTATGTGAAGAGGACTGTATTGGTTTTTATTTTCATCTCTTCACCCTCAGCCACTTTCAGGTGCTCCGTAGCCGTGCAGATAAATGAGCAGCTGGAGCTGAGGCCTGACGCGTGCTGCACTACAGTTTATTTTTGCCTGAGGTGTCTCTCAGTCTGCCTCATTCCACCTTTCAAACTTTCACTACCGTCCCCTGACATTTGAAACAGAATGAAACAGTTATCCATCCATCCATTTTCCAACCTGCTGAATCTGAACACAGGGTCACGGGGGTCTGCTGGAGCCAATCCCAGCCAGCACAGGGTGCAAGGCAGGGCACACACACACACACACACACACACACAATTTAGGATCGCCATTGCACCTAACCTGCATGTCTTTGGACTGTGGGAGGAAACCGGAGTGCTCGGAGGAAACCCACGCAGACACGGGGATAACATGCAAACTCCACACAGGGAAGACCTGGCAGGCGAACCCAGGTCTCTGTACTGCGAGGCAGCAGTGCAACCCACTGCACCACCATGCTGCCCTACAACAAAAGTGAGAGAGAAATTTAAGAAAGTACAGAAAAGGAGATTGAAGTAGTGTGGACGTGTGATGATGAAAGAAAATGAAGATGTGGTTGCATACGATGGACAGCAGAAGGAAGGAAGGAAGGAAGGAAGGAAGGAAGGAAGGAAGGAAGTGATGCCTGTTTCCACATGTGCACACACACGCACACACAGAGCGTGTGACAGATGTGCAGAGCCCATGAATTGTAAACACGCACCCAATCCTACTTACATATTCTTGCAGTCAATTGGCTGTCTGAATATTTTAGCTCGTTGACGCTATTTCAGTAAAGTGTGACTTATTGGGCTTTTGCAAATGAGCTAAACCCGCAATCCAAATATTCTTAAAATAGGTCAAGAAAAAAAAAGAAAAAAAAAAAAAGCCAGTGCTGTTGCATCTGTTATTGTTTCAGAATAAAGCTGCCGTGGCGCATCCTGCTGATACGGTGCTTTAAGTGGGAGGGAGTCGGGGGGTAAAAAAAAGTGTCCTGTGTGTCGCTCACCTGGCGCTTATGAATTAAGCTGGGATTATCACAGAACACTAGCACAGGATATTCTGCTCGCCGACTACCACCACCCCAACTCTGCCATCCAAACCCTCTGCTCTCCCTCACCCTGCACCAACTGATTGGCTAGCCATGACATAATCACCCCTTCCTTTTTTTTTTTTTTACTAGTTTTTGATTCAAAGTCTGACTTTTTTTTACATCTTTTCCTTGTCCCGACTCTTCTGAGCTGTGCTCAAGGCCGGCGGATGCAATGTAAATCTGATTGCTCTGTGGGACCAAAATCACTGGATGGAATGCAATTTATCCCATGGTTTGTTCTCACCCAGGAAGGATTTAAGAAATCTCAGCTTTCTTGTCACCACCGACTCCCACGGGCAGCACAGATGTGAGCGTTTCAGCATGAACCCTCTTAGTACCTCTATGAGCATCCATCTGCAGAATGGGATCCAGTTTAACACCTACCTTTATCAGGTGAGCTGGAGGGGGGAGGCGTCGGAGGGCATCTTCATAATAGATAATCTGGGAGAACCACTTTGACTTTAGCACTGTCATTTCTGGTTTCAGGATAAAGTGAGGTGTGAAGTCGTACACTACGGTAACGCTAATGAGCTGGTTTATACAGATGGGAATTCTGAGCATCTCGTTGTAGGCCTCTTATTAGAAATAACAACAATGAAAGGTTATTTACATGCTAAAAAATAGAAAAGAAGGTCAGAGACACAACATTTGAGATTTTTAGCCTTTATTAAGTGCTGACTCAGGCTTACACAAACTCTGTAATGATCAGGCAGTAAGCGGTGCTTCGGGTTCATTTTAGAAAAGTTATCTGAATCATGTGTACTGTGTGTGTAAATACAGTGAGTGTATAGAAAGTTAGAGGAGTGTGTGTGTGTTTACGATATGCGCCAAGAGAGTGATTACCTAGTGTGCAGTGCCTATAAAAAGTATTCATCCTCTTAGAAGTTTTTAGTTTTTTTATTTTACAACATTGAATCACAGTGGATTTAATTTGGCTTTTGACACTGAGCAACAGAAAAATGTCAAAGAGAAAACAGATCATGGCCAGATGTTCTACATTAATTACAAATGTAAAGCACAAAATAATAATTTTTTTAAATATTCACACCCTTCAAGTCAACATTTAGATAAATAGATAGATAAGGCATTGTATAAAAGATAGATAGATAGATAGATAGATAGATAGATAGATAGATAGATAGATAGATAGATAGATAGATAGATAGATAGATAGATAGATAGATACGAAAGGCACTATGTAAAAGACAGATAGATATTTTTTTATTTTTTAAGAACAACTTTATTAAATTCAGTATGAAATTCATTAAAAACACAAAATCTACCCACAGAAAAAAACAATATAATAAAATCACATTTTGAACTTCAAAATGCCCACAGTCCATCACTTCTTCACTTCATAAATACCCACCCAAACCCTCACCCCTTCATTCATCCCTTCCATTCCCACAATTCCACTCATTAATTACAATACTCTATAAATTTCTACTGAAACATATTCTATTAATAATAAAATTAGAATTAGAATACAAAGTGAAGTTCATCATTGTCATAATTGCACAATACATTATATACACGCCACTTATCCTTAAACTGTGAAAGATTTCTAGTAGATTTATAAAAATTCAGATCCACTTCTATTCTACTTTTACAAGTCATTTTAAATACTACTGTGGGGTCTGTAGTGCCTGCTCCCTTAACCTTATTTTTTCGGGTTTTCCATATTCCCAGTTTTGCCTGTTCTAAAATAAAGTTAACCAGGTCAACATTTGTATTTGTTTTTTTTTTTTAGCTCTTTACAACAAACACAAACACCATCCTATTATAACAGACCCCCAGACCCACAATCAGCTGCTTTATTATTTAAAAAAAAGCCCCCAATCTTTCAAAAAACATAAAACAGTGAAATACAGTCTCCCTCAATCCACAGAAAGGGCAGGTATCTGAAATCCCTGGACAAATAATTTATAGTAAGGAGTTCATAGCAACTATTGTATACCTTGTACTATCCTCCACTGTAAATCCTCTACAGATAGATAGATAGATAGATAGATAGATAGATAGATAGATAGATAGATAGATAGATAGATAGATAGATAGATAGATAGATAGATAGATAGATAGATAGATATGAATGGCACTATATTAAAGATAGATACATAGATAGATAGATAGATAGATAGATAGACAGACAGACAGACAGACAGACAGACAGACAGACAGACAGACAGACAGATAGATAGATAGATAGATAGATAGATAGATAGATAGATAGATAGATAGATATGAATGGCACTATATTAAAGATAGATAGATAGATAGATAGATAGATAGATAGATAGATAGATAGATAGATAGATAGATAGATAGATAGATAGATAGATAGATAGATAGATAGATAGATAGATATGAATGGCACTATATTAAAGATAGATACATAGATAGACAGACAGACAGACAGACAGACAGACAGACAGACAGACAGACAGACAGACAGACAGACAGACAGACAGACAGATAGATAGATAGATAGATAGATAGATAGATAGATAGATAGATAGATAGATACGAATGGCACTATATTAAAGACAGACAGACAGACAGACAGACAGACAGACAGCTAGATAGATAGATAGATAGATAGATAGATAGATAGATAGATAGATAGATAGATAGATATGAATGGCACTATATTAAAGATAGATAGATAGATAGATAGATAGATAGATAGATAGATAGATAGATAGATAGATAGATAGATAGATAGATAGATAGATAGATATGAATGGCACTATATTAAAGATAGATACATAGATAGATAGATAGATAGATAGACAGACAGACAGACAGACAGACAGACAGACAGACAGACAGACAGATAGATAGATAGATAGATAGATAGATAGATAGATAGATAGATAGATAGATAGATACGAATGGCACTATATTAAAGACAGACAGACAGACAGACAGACAGCTAGATAGATAGATAGATAGATAGATAGATAGATAGATAGATAGATAGATAGATAGATAGATAGATAGATAGATAGATATGCAGTCTCCTTAGCAAAAAGAGCCTTTCTTCTATAGTTCCTCTTTGTTCTGAGATCAGACCAACATGTCAGTGATGCGGACCCAAAAGTACTTTTAGGAGTGGACCCCCTCTACATCCATTCCATGAATCGTGATCTTCCATAGAGGCTCTTTGGTGTGTCAAAAGTCAATAAGTAATTCCTTGATTTTGCTGATGTTAAAGTGTAAACAATTCTCTTTGCACCAAGAAACAAATTTTCAAACCTCTCCTCTGTCTCATTCCCTACATATCCATACACCTCATAAGTGCAGAATCATCTAAGAGTTTCTGCAAGTGACACAACCTGCTGTTATATTTGTAGTCTGAGGTGCACAAAGTGAAGACAAAGGCAGACATGGCTGCTCCTTTCCTTGTGGTGCTCCAGTGTTGCTCACATCTGAATTCTGATGAGCATGCCTGACAATGGATATACACATTTTGCATGTGTTTGTAACCACTGGGTGGCCCTCAGATAACTGGAACACAGACTCTTTTATGTTAGTTACTAGCTGTGCTACCAGTGTAAGATGAGTTGAAATCTAAATAATCAACGTAGACCTCAGTGTTAACTTTTTCAGTGCACTGTGAAATGTTTATGTCTATGTTACATGACAGTTAATTTAGGATTCATAAAAGAATTGTTAATGTTTGTGATGTGCCATCTTTTGGAATAACAGAGACATAGCAACCTGGCAGACACACTTACATTTCTCCTTTTACTAAGGTGGATGTAGGTAATGGACAGGGTGTGTTTAATATAAGCAAACTGCTGTTAAACCCAAACAAAACACAAGTTAAACGACAGTCTGTGCAGTCAAAAAGTGAACTCTTTTAAGTACAGGCTTCCCTTGCATTGTGAATCGAATCTGTTCCTGGAAATCTTTTTGTAAGTTCAATTTTTGTAATGCAAACACATAATTACCATTGATTTAAATGGAAAACAAAAATGGCTCCAAAATAAGACATTACGTTTTGCTCGAATTTTACCAAAGCACATGAAGATTGATAGAATTAGTTTAACAATTAGGGCTGTGTTACCAGCATCATAGGCCTCTGGGCAAAGTAGTGCACTAAGGCCCCTGTTTGATAGGACATACAGAAACATACAAAGGCATCAGCTATATAATGGTTCCCTGTGCTCCTCGGGCCCCCAGCCTGTGTCCACTGTGCCCATATATTAAGGCAGCCTTATTAATAACAATAATAGTGAGCAAAATAAACCTGATACGATATGTTCCCTTCATGATATATTGTTTAGTACTGCTAAGTTCAAGTTTCACACTCAAAGGAATGCTCTTTCAGTCTTTCTTTGGCTTTTCCAACTCTTTCTGAACTTTTGAATTACAATACCCCAGTTAATGCTAAAAGAAATGTCAACAGCACACATGAGAACCATAGCACCTGAAGACAGCCTCAGTCATGAGAATGAGTGAGACTGTGATTGGGTGTCACCTCAATGTCAACATGTAGCCACACCCCCAAATTACAGCCCCGCCCTGTTCTGCAGGTGCTAGTGGGCCAGTGTTGTACATGGAATGACTGCAAAGATGATTATGTGTTAATGCTAGTGACATGTTTTTGAAAATCATCCCAGACTCTGTCTGCATAACTGTGAACATCAGAACAGTTCTAATGACAACACGTCAATCAGCCCATCAAATCTGTTCATCCTGTTCACCTACCCTGTCTAAAATAATATCAAGATGTGGAGGTCCTTAAACTTCTACTCCCCACCACATTGCTTGGTAATTTATTTCAGATTTCTATGGTTCTTTGTGTGAAGCAAAACGTTGCAGCATTTGTGTGAAATCTGCCCTTAACCATGCCTCCATGTTCTTGCTGAAGAATTTATTTTAAAGTAGCAACTGGGATCCATTGTACTATTTCCTTTCATACAGTAATTTAAAACACTTTGATCCCGTCACCTCTTACTCTACATTTAGCTAAATTAAGAAGGTTTGGCATCTTCCGTCTCCCCTCATAACTCAAATCTCTCATGCTAATCGCTCCTGTCTGGACTTTCTCCATCTCTGAAATGACTTTTTTGATGTATGAAGACCAAAACTGTACACAGTATTCCAGGTGATATTTCAATCTCAGTTAGTTATAAATTGGTGTGTTTGTTCTAGCAATTATAGAGAACTATTATGTATCTATTATGGGCTTGTGAAGTGCTGAATTTTAAATCTGCTTTTGTGTTTTTTGACTCCCATCGAAGTTGAATTTTTATATGCGTTCTACCACAGTCGCATTTTGTTTTACCCAAGGGGTGCTGAAATAATAAGAACATTGTGGTGGCCGTTGACATAGAAACCCGTCTCAGAATTCCCAGAGATGTGCTCATTAGTGAGCAATGGTTTACAGTAGAGGTATAAAGGCCAATCTCATTAATTCTCAGGTAAGCAAGCTTGACGGATAACCAGCCTTTATTTAGCGACTAACCAAATCCTTTCTTTTTAATTCCTAATTTTGATTCTCCACTTGTGGTAATGGTGCTGTATTTTAATTGTGTTTTGGGATCTGATGAAATGTTGTTTCTGATTCTTGGTTTTGACCACTAGTGGAATTTTGGATTTTGCATTTTTTGGTTACCGTATATACTCACGTATAAGTCAGGTCTTGAAACCAGAAAAACTGATCATAAAATCAGACCCTGACTTATACGCCTGTTCAAAAATGTAACACTTATTTTCTTTCTTCTTGCCTCCTCTAATCTCGCACCAGTTTCTCAGATACATCGAATTTTGTTGCAGTAGCGCAGTTACCAATTTCTTTCGCCACTTCAACGACTTTTAATTTAAAACCAGCTTCATATTTTCTTCTGATTGAACGCTCCATCGTAGATAAAGGATGCTCTTACGATAAGGGTGTATGAGGGTGTGAGATACAAAAAACACAAATCAGCGCAAACATTGCTTTGGAATAGTTTGGGTAGGAATACACGTTGATACAGCGCATTGTCGCACCCTCATAGAAAAGAAAGGCCATGTGCTCCGTGGTTACTCTCTCAGGTGAGTGTTAGCATATCATAAACTCTTGGACCAATAGCGTGAGTTTTCACAATTCGACTTATACGACCGACATTATAAACTACCAGAAATCTCTCTATTATTTAAAAAAAAAATTGCACGAGATGAGACCTGTTCAGAGAGATGAGACGTGACCTTCTCAGAAAGACACTTTCACGTCCCACGAGACTAGACTTTGCGCCAAGAGATTTAACCACGCCCGGGGCCGGAAAAACACAAAGAGTAGATAACAAAATAGAACGTCATAAAGAATTCAAAAACGTTGGTGCGGTACACATGCAGAGCAGGTTACAGATAATGGAAGTAGGAAAATTCAAAAATGTCTTAAAAAAATGATAGTAAAGATCGCATTAGCGTAAACAAATCGAAAATATTACTCTGTGAAATAATGGAACAGCGAGAAGAGATCGAATAGTGTTTGAGGATGTCTGGGGGACAAGAGAGACAAGGCAGTGAGACAAAAGGACAGCTGCTGTACAGGTTTTTAAATGTTCGAAGCGCCGCTCAAGATGCAGATCATGTGGCATGGCAGCAACAGCAAGCCAGCAGCTAATCGAGCAAAGAGGAGGTAAAAAAAACTGTAATTGTTTCCCATTGTATCACCGTTTAAGAGGGGGTTTCAGAGGAGCAACCGTGTTTCTTTGGGGTGCGTTTAGCCCCCCTCTTCACAACTGCGCGTAGCGAAGCGAGCAGGGGACAAAGCCCCCTAGTTATACAGTAAAATCAAGTCCAGACTTATCTGCGGGATAACTTATCCGCGAGTATATACGGTATATTCATTTCAGAGCAGGTGAGGCCTCACTGGTTTATTTATTTAGTTATTTTTAATTTATTTATTTATTTATTTACACTTGGACCATCCAACAAAAAGAGCACAGATGAACAAAATTATGTTTCTGCGGGCTCAATATATGAATATATGAAATAACATACGACAAGTGCACATTATACAACAACAGATAGACATAATAGACAGCATAGACAGACAAAGTCTATGTACAGTATAGTGCAATACACCCAAGATAAAAGATATTGCACATTATATAAGAATATTGCACATTATAAAGAATATTGCATGTTAGGTTGCACATTATTGCATTATTACACATTGTGACAAAAAATGTACTCTGTACATTGGTAAATAGTAGAACAATAGTAAAGTAAAGTGGGCAAGTGACGAGAAACATTAAAGCAATGCACAGAAACAGCAGCATTTTAGGAAGCATGAGTTCTGAATTTATTTGTTCCAAGATTTTTGAGACCCCCAGCACCCCACCAATGGGCACTCGGCAATCCCCCAACTGCGCCATACACCAAAAGAGTTAGGAATTGGTTGTCCGCTGCCTCCACAACTTCATGTTCGCAGGCTCACCCCGTAACGCTTCTGTCGCCCGGAACATTTGAAACCAGCCATGTGCTCACTTTCTGTCATCTCTCCTCCAGAATGAATCTGCTTGATGAAGGAAGCTATCTGTTCTTTTTAATCTGACGAAGGGAGATAATGTAGGATGACCGATAACCTCACTGCTTCTTGCTGTGTTTGTGTGTACTAAAAGTGACAGGTCCCATTTGGATAAATGCTTTGAGAATGTTCCTGTCTTGACAACCATAAAGGTGATATTTTCAGAAACCTGAACTCGCCCACTTGTGTTCAAACAGTCTGTGTGTGTACTCTGGGATTCAACAATCTCACTAGGTCAGCATGTTGTGTGTTATTAGAGGGAGCTGAGTAGTCTGATAGCCTGGGGGAAGAAGCTCCTACCGAGTCTGACAGTCTTGTACCGTATACTGCAGAGGGCAAAAAATTGAACAGCCCATGGGCTGGGTAGGTGGCATCTGACTGTCTTGGTGGCTCTCCTAAGGCAATGTGACAAGTACAGACCTTGTATAGACTGGAGGAGGGTGGTTCTGATGATTTTTTCTGCCATTTTCACCACTCTTTTGAGGGATTTCTGATCTGAAACAGTGTAGCTGCCATACCTGACTGAGGGGCCGCAGGTCAAGATGTTCTCTATAGCTCCTCTGTTTGGAGGACTGGTGGAGAGAAGTTTGCTCTCCTCATCCACTACAGAAAGTGAACACACTGCTGTGCTTTCTTGACAAGGTAAGTTGTGTTTGTAGTCCATGTCAGATGCACCCTCAGGACTTGGTGCTTCTCCGTGACTTCACGGCATTTCTATGGATTATAAGTGGAGTATACAATACAATAAATACAATACAGTTTATTTTTGTATAGCCCAAAATCACACAAGAAGAGCCGCAATGGGCTTTAACAGGCCCTGCCTCTTGACAGCCCCCCAGCCTTGACTCTCTAAGAAGACAAGGAAAAACTCCCAAAAAAAAACCTTTAGGGAAAAAATGGAAGAAACCTTTGGAAAGGCAGTTCAAAGAGAGACCCCTTTCCAGGTAGGTTGGGCGTGCAGTGGGTGTCAAAAAGAAGGGGGTCAATACAATACAATACACAGAACAGAACAAATCCTCAATACAGTATAAAGATAAAAATTTTAGAAGTACGGAGCAGAATTTAACAGTTGATGATATCACATAATATGATTTGGATTTGTTTGGAGTCCTGGAGACCTCATCCATCAAGCTGCCTCCCCCATTTGGCCATTCCACTGCTGAAACAGTGTTGGGCCAGCCAATCCGATGAAAGGACTCCTCTTTCCCATGATTCCTGCGATCCTCCATCAGGGATGACTTTACCTTAGGCAGGCAAAACAACTTGGCAGGTGGGCCGTGGCTCCAAGTGCCACATTTGAGTACAAAGAAGAGAAACAGAATAAGTGAGAGTTAGTAACAAATTATAACTATCATGTTACTTATGTTTTAGTGCTAATGACTAACAACAGAGATGCAGTCTGTACAGTTCATCAGCAGCTCTAGTCAGGGTGTGCTAAACTGAAGTAGTGAGTCTTCAGCCGGGATTTAAAAGCTGAGACTGAAGGGGCATCTCTTATAGTAGCAGGCAGACCATCCCACAGTTTAGGGGCCCTGTAACTAAAAGCTCGACCTCCCATTGTTATTTTATTAATCCTTGGAATCATAAGCAGACCGGAATATTGAGATCTTAATGTACGCTCTGGTTTGTAAGTCATGATAACTTCAGACAAGTAAGCCGGACCTTGGCCATTTAATGCTTTATATGTTAAAAGGAGGATTTTGAAATCTGCCCTAAACTTAACCGGGAGCCAGTGTAAGAATGTGCCATGTGCTTCCTCCTGAAGTCAACAATTATCTCAATGATTTTTATTATTATACTATATAATTTTTTACTTTTAGTCTTTGTATTGTTATGATACATTTATGATTGTCAGCACTTTTATTATTATGCCACTTGTATTAACTTTAGTCCTTTTAATTTTATACCATTTTTATTATTACTAGCCCTGTATTACTGTCAGTGCTTTTGATATTGCCCTCCTTTTATTGCTAGTAGCTTTTTCATTATGCTACTATTATTATTGTTAGCATGTTTATTATTCTACCACTTTTAAAACTTTTAACCATCATATAATTATGATAAATAGATATCCTGCCTGGATAGCTAGCTTTGAAAGAGTTAAGAAGAATATGAGATAATAAATGGTTGTAATACACATTGGGAAGATGAAAGTTCCCTTTTCTTCGATTGCATGGGATTTTGGCTTTGTTTATCTAATTACCATCTTGCTGAAATTAGACGATAGAATGCTAATAATAAATATAATACAAATTGCCCTCACGTTGCATTAAGTCCTATTGATTCAATTGGTTTTCTGCTGTGTTTAGCTAATTACCACCTCACTGAAGCTGAATATTACGTTCTTCATTTTGTAGGACCTTTAAAATATTTATGTAGTGTTCAAAATCAGAATGAAGATGTCAGTGATTTCTGTAGAGGTTTGCCACTTTGTTAGCAGTTCCATTTTTTGTGCTTTATGCTTCTTTCTACTTTCTGCTAATCCCCCTTTGCTGCAGCTGCCCAGAGCAGCACACGCATCCTGCAGTTTTAGCCACTTGGGAGTTTCTTCCATCAGCCTTAAAGGAGACTTTGCTTGTGTTCCTCACATTCTTCTTTGCTGCATAATCTCTGCTCATTTTCCAGCCATAACTTTATGCTTAAAATAATACTCCATTTATTTTTTTTTATCAGTTACTTACCCTGTGTTGTTTATAGTGATGAGCAAGAAAAAGTTTTAATTTTCTGTTTTTAATGGAAAGCGCGAAGATAACAAAGTTTATGATAAAACCAACTTTAACAAGGACCAGTTGGGCAATTACTCAAGTCAAGTTGGGGAGCATGCATTGGTACAGTGCGTTGCTGCACCCACCACATGATGAAACAGCTCGGGATCTCGGTTGGCATCCCCCCAGGCAGACAGTCCAGTCCCACCCTCCGTAAATGACCTTCCATCTGCCGCAGCCAGGTGTTATGTTGGTGACCCCTTTGCCTGGTCCAATCACTCGGGTCCCCAACAATGAGAATCCTATGAGCCAGATCACCCTTGGGGGAATGCGCCACATGGCCGCAGTGCTTTAACTGACGCTCCCTCACAATGCTGGTAATGTGCCTCATTCAGGACTCCATGAGCAACTGCTCATTTGACACAAAATCTAACCAACGGTACCCAAGGATTTTCCAGAGAGACACAGTACCAAAGGAGTCCAGTCTTCGTCTCAGGTCACTGGATAGCGTCCATGTCTCGCAATCATATAGCAAGACAGGTAGTACCAGGACTCTAAAGACTTGGACATTCGTCCTTTTGCATAGATATCGGGAGCGTCACACACCCCTTTTCAGCGACCTCATGATCCCCCATGCTCTCCCAATCTGCCTACTGACTTCATAGGAAGAGTCACCAGAGACATGAATGTCACTGCCAAGGTAAGTAAACCTCTCGACGAGGTCGACACTCTCTCCACAGACAGACACACTGCTGATGGCCGTGCCCAAGTGGTCATCAAAGCCCTAGATGTTGGTTTTTATCAGGACACTCACAGGCCCAGACACTCAGACTCCTCTCTTAGTCTCTCAAAAGCCCTGATCAGAACCTTCACTGACTCTGATCACAGCATCATCAGCAAAATCAAGATCAGTGAATCTTTCTTCACCAACAGATGTCCCACAGCCGCTGGACCCCACGACCTTGCCCAACACCCAATGCATGCAAACACTGAACAGAGTAGAAGCAAGCACACACCTCTGATGATCCCCAGATTCAACTGGGAAAAACACAGAGGTCCTGCCTCCACTCTGCACAGCACTCACAATACCAGTATACAGGCCACTCATGATATATAGCAACCTTGAGGGGATCTCATGAACCCACAGGATGTCCCACAGGGCAGCTCGATCAACTGAGTCAAACACTTATGAAAATCGACAAAGGCCACAAAGAAACTCTGACAATATTCATGTTTGTACTCCATGAGAACCCTCAGTGCCAAGATGCGGTCGATGGTAGACTTCTTAGGCGTAAAACCAGACCAGTGAGCAAGTGATCCCAGATCCTATTGAGGACAATCCTATCAAGGACCTTACCCAGCACCGAGAGCAGTGTTATCCCCCTGTATTTGCCGCAATCCAGGAGATCACCCTTCTCTTTCCAGATAGAGAAAACAAGTCCCGTCTTCCAGTCAGTTGGGGTGATGCCAGTCTCCCAAATGGAAGCAAAGGAGGACAGACTTACTACCAGCCTGGAGAAGTTCACCCTGGATACCACGGGTCCCTGCAGTCTTCCTTACCCTCAGAATCTCAGTGAGATAGATAGATAGATAGATAGATAGATAGATAGATAGATAGATAGATAGATAGATAGATAGATAGATAGATAGATAGATAGATAGATAGATAGATAGATAGATAGATAGATAGATAGATAGATAGATAGATAGATACTTTATTAATCCCAATGGGAAATTCACATTCTTCAGCAGCAGCATACTGATACAATAAATAATATTAAATTAAAGAATGATAATAAGATTGGGTGGTTCACAGCTAATTGGAGGATCAGCCTCAAGGACCATGGACCCAGAGATATCCAACGTCCTAGCTGGAGGAACAGCTTTGATAACTGAACAACAGAAAATTTTTAAAATACTTATGAACAAAATATCAAGTTACCCATGTTGCATCACCCAGTGTTTCTCAACCCTTCTGATGTCATGATCTGCTTTTTTCCATGTAACTTTCTTGTTTCACAATCCAGAGTGGGATCCCTGGTGATTCAAGTATGAGCATCAGAACCAAAGCACGATGCACCAGCAACCCACCACCATTATAAACAATAGCAACACGTGACCTACTTAGTGGTTGAGAAACACTGGCATAACCCACTGGTCCATTATCCAATCATATGCTAATATTATTGATTGAACCACTAGGGTCAAGTGACCGCCACATAATACAATTCTCAGTGTTTTGTAAGAGTGCAGGGGCAAAGACTAAGACTGTTAAATTTAACTTTCATCCATCCATCCATCAATCCATCCATCCATCCATCCATCCATCTTCTTCCTCTTATCTGAGGTCGGGTCGCGGGGGCAGCAGCTTGAGCAGAGATGCCCAGACTTCCCTCTCCCCACCCACTTCTTCTAGCTCTTCTGGGAGAATCCCAAGGCGTTCCCAGGCCAGCTGGGAGACATAGTCCCTCCAGCGTGTCCTGGGTCTTCCCCGTGGCCTCCTCCCGGTTAGACGTGCCCGGAACACCTCACCAGAGAGGTGTCCAGGAGGCATCCTGATCAGATGCCCGAGCCACCTCATCTGACTCCTCTCGATGCGGAGGAGCAGCGGCTCTACTCTGAGCCCCTCTCGGATGACTGAGCGTCTCACCCTATCTTTAAGGGAAAGCCCAGACACCCTGCGGAGGAAATTCATTTCAGCCGCTTGTATTCGTGATCTCGTTCTTTTGGTCACTACCCATAGCTCATGACCATAGGTGAGGGTAGGAACATAGATTGACTGGTAAATTGAGAGCTTTGCCTTACGGCTCAGCTCCTTTTTCACCACGACAGACCGATGCAGAGCCCGCATCACTGCGGACGCCGCACTGATCCGCCTGTCAGTCTCCCGCTCCATTCTTCCCTCACTCGTGAACAAGACCCCAAGATACTTGAACTCCTCCACTTGGGGCAGGATCTCGCCTCCCACCCTGAGAGGGCACTCCACCCTTTTCCGGCTGAGGATCATGGTCTCGGATTTGGAGGTGCTGATTCCCATCCCAGCCGCTTCACACTCAGCTGTGAACCAATCCAGAGAGAGCTGAAGATCACGGCCTGATGAAGCAAACAGGACAACATCATCTGCAAAAAGCAGTGACCCAGTCCTGAGTCCACCAAACCGGACCCCCTCAACACCCTGGCTGCGCCTAGAAATTCTGTCCATAAAAGTTATGAACAGAATCGGTGACAAAGGGCAGCCCTGGCGGAGTCCAACTCTCACTGGAAACAACCTCCTTGGCCCCTCCCATAGGTGGTGAGCCCATGGGAAGTCAATTTAACTTTGGTAGGGCAAATTTTGAACAAATGCATCAATGTGTAAGGATGATAGACTGGGATAAGTTTTTAAGTGTGGAGACAGTTGACGAACAATGGAACAGTTTTAAAAATGTTTTACATGTAATACAGAACAGGTACATACCTAAATTTGGAATTAATAGGAAATTTAATAAAAAAACTCTACAGTAGCTTAATAAAGAGATTAAAAAATAAACTGCAAAGGAAAAAACAACTGAATTAGGTATATAAGAGTAATAACCATCCATCCATCCATTTTCCAACCCGCTGAATCCAAACACAGGGTCACGGGGGTCTGCTGGAGCCAATCCCAGCCAACACAGGGCACAAGGCAGGAAACAATCCTGGGCAGGGTGCCAACCCACCGCAGGACACACACAAACACACACCAAGCACACACTAGGGCCAATTTAGAATCGCCAATCCACCTAACCGGCATGTCTTTGGACTGTGGGAGGAAACCGGAGCGCCCGGAGGAAACCCACGCAGACACGGGGAGAACATGCAAACTCCACGCAGGGAGGACCCGGGAAGCGAACCCGGGTCCCCAGATCACCCAACTGCGAGGCAGCAGCGCTACCCACTGCGCCACCGTGCCGCCCAAGAGTAATAACTCCAAAGTGAATCATAGGGCATATGAGAACACGAGGGCAACCAATAAAAATGATATCAGGGAGGCTGAAAGGCAATTGGAGAAGAATACAGCAGAGATTTTTTAGGTGTTTTAGTAGTAAAAGGACAGTCAAGGAGGCGAAGTGCATCAGGAATAGTAAAGGGGGGATTTAAAAATACAGACAACGCTCTAGATAAGCACTTTTCTGAAGTCTTCACAAGTGAGGTGCTGTTGTGATTTAGAAACTGAAGAGTGAGAAGTGCTGCTTAGATTAAACAGGCTGAAATCAAACAAATCTCCAGGACCAGATAATATTTACCCTCAAGTTCTTAAGAAGGTCAGCGAGTACATAAATAAACTCTTCAAACATATTTTTAGCAAGTCACTGCATACTGGAGAAATATTGAAAGACTGGAAAATCTTTCCAAATATTATCCTGTTCTATAAAAAGGGTGACCGGGCAGATCCAAGCAACTATAGGGCTGTAAGCTTGACGTTCATCACAGGAAAATTAATGGAAGGAATTATTAAGGATAAGATTGAGCAGCACATGGCAAGGACAGGAGTTATTCTGAACAGTCAGCATGGGTTCAGAAGAGGGAGGTCGTGTTTTACGAACATGCTGGAATTCTGTGAGGAAGCAACAAAAGGATACGATCAAAGTGGAGCTTATGAGACTATTTATCTGGACTTTCAGAAAGCATTTGATAAGGTGCCACCTGAGAGGGTGGGCATCAAATTAAAAGAAGTGGGAGTTCAGGGTGTGGTGTGTAGATGGGTGCAGAATTGGCTCAGACACAGAAAGCAGAGGGTGATGGTGCGAGGAACCTCAACAGAATTGGCAGATGTTAAGAGTGGTGTCCAGTAAGGATCAGTGCTTAATATATATAAATAACTAGCTGTACCCAGTGACTCTGACTGCACAGTAGTGAAACAAGAGCAACTTTAAAAATGAATAAACAAACAGGTATAGCTAGCTAAGAGGAGGCAAGGTGCACTACAAAAATGGTGAGAGGTTCACCGACTTAAACGGAGACTGGCACATTACTAAGGAGGACTCCCTTCTCCTAACGTCACGCTTCCCCCTCCCCTCGTCTCTCAAATTAGCGTGAATAAATCGCTCCTGCAAGCAAACTATGATACTTAGTGCGAGAGAGAAGACACAAAATCAACTGGGTTGTTCAAGAAATAAGCCCAATCAAAATCTGTTAAGTAGTTCTCTCGTGAAAAGTGGAGAGACAGACAGACAGACAGACGTTGGATTTTATATATACTGTAGAGAGATTTAGATAAGTATATTATTAACAAGCTGGCTATGTTTGCAGATGATACCAACATAGGTAGATAGGCAGATAATCTGGAATCCATTAAATCATTACAGAGGGACTTGGATAGCATACAGGTTTGGGCAAATTAAATTTAAAATAAGTACATGTAAATTATTACATGTAGGAAGTAAAAATGTTAGGTTTGAATACACAATGAGAGGTCTGAAAAGTCTGCCTTATGAGAAGGATTTAGGAGTCGCAGTGGACTCGACACTCTCAACTGTTCAGAAGCCATTAAGAAGGCTAACAGAATGTCAGGTTATATAGCGCCCTGATATGTGGAGTACAAGTCACAGGAGGTTCTGCTCAGTCTTTATAACACCCTGGTGAGGCCTCATCTGGAGTACTGGGTGCAGTTTTGATCTCCAGGGTACAAAAAGGGCATAGCAGCACTAGAAAAGGTCCAGAGAGGAGCGACTAGGCTGATTCCAGGGCTACAGGGGATGAGTTATGAGGAAAGATTAAAAGAGCTGAGCCTTTACAGTTTAAGAAAAAAAGAGGTTAAAAGGAGACATAATTGAGGTGTTTAAAATTATGAAAGGAATACGGTCAATGGAACGAGACTGTGTCTTTAACATGAGTACATCGAGAACACGGGGACATAGTTAGAAACTTGTTAAGGGTAAATTTCACGCAAACGTTAAGAAGTTTTTCTTTACACAGAGAACCACAGACACTTGAAATAAGTGACTAAGTAGTGTGGCAGACAGTAGGACTTTAAGAACTTTCAAAACTCAACCTGATGTTTGTTGGGCTGAATGGCTTATTCTTGTCTAGATTTCCATAAAATTGTCTACGGCATTCTACCAAAGCGCCCTGCAGTGGGATGGCGCCTTGCCTGGGGTTTGCTCCCTGCCTTGGCTGGGATTGGCTCCAGCAGACCCCCATGACCCTGTAGTTAGGATATAGCGGGTTGGATAATGGATGGATAGACGGATTCTACCAAAGCAGAAGCAAATAAATGTGACAAATCACGTGATACAACCAGAATTCCAGCAGCACTTAAATGTTAGCAGCATCAGTCCATCATAATAGATGATTTCAGTCTCTCGTCCCCTTTCAGGTGGCCAGCCTTGCAGTAAAGTAGCTACATCTTGCTTGCAGCTGTTTGCCTCCCCCCTCTCAGGGGTCTGTGTTACACCCAATCTCTGACCCTCTGCAGCTTCCACAGTCTCAGTTTCAGCTTTCTTGTGGTGATTTTGTAAGACCACCCTTTCCGAAGCTTTACTGAAGTGATCCACAAGTGTTTTTTCATCCTTGCAAGACGAGGGTCCCAGCTTGTGACCTTTTGTAGATGAGTTTGTATTTGAAAATCCAGACAGTTGGTCTTGTGACCAGCGTGTAGCTCATGCATATCCGTTGTTCAACCTTAAAAATGTCTTAACTTTTAATATCAGTTTGATATAATTAAGCATTTTACAAATTTAGAAATAAATGCATTACTATTGTACCCAAAAATATACCCGGTTTAGCAACACTAGGGTCGTAGGGGGTGGAAACCAATCCCAGCAACGTTGTTAGGAAATGACCCTGGACAGGGCACCAGTCCTTCAGACCTGCACATGATCAGTCTTGGAATTGTCCGTTATCCTAACCATCATGTCTGTTGGGATGTGGGTGAACAACTGCAGGGCCTGAAGGAAAACCCCGCACAGATATGATGGAGACTGTGCAAACTCCATAAGGACCAGTGGGGCTTAAAGTCGAATCAGATGGCGGCAGCGCAAACTATTTTGCCACCATGCCACCCATCGTATTGCTATCATTTTTGTAAATCAGTTTGGACTGGAGGATTACGCGAGACTGAAAGCTGCTTTTCTTGAAACCAGTTAGAGGCCCGAATGACAGGATAACAAAGTAATTTAGGATTCCTGGATAAAAATGAATGCCCTCAGATGAGGTGTTCTTATTTATTATTAATTCTGCACAGAAGGTGAGGAGTTTTCCGGAACTAGGCCTCATTATCTCATGGCCTCCAGTCACCATGGCAGACAATGGATGCGCAGAACATGTATGTCTCTATCTTTTGCATATTAGTTATGAGTCCTTTTGCTAGCTTAGCTGTTACTAAATATATGCTGCATTGTACCTCTGAGCTAGAAGAGTACTGCAGAGGTGATGACCTGCTAAATCAAATCATTTGGATGAGGAAATTTGAAAAGCTGGCTCCTCTGGAGCTTTCAGTTTTGATTCCTAGGTTTTGACTAATCCAGCCGCCAAGCCATAAGTGCACGCTTGAAAGAGGTTTGTCCTTTTCTGAGTCTTGTGAGGGAGGCACAGTGGCATAATGTCTCATGTCTTCCAAGACCTGGATTCAGTTCATTTTGCATGGATACTACCTGTGTGCGCTGCTTTTCCTCTACATGCCTGTTAGCTGAACCAACGTTTCTAAATTGACCTGTTGGGAGTTATGAAAACATAAGAACATAAGAAACGTGAGAGACAAGAGGAGACCCGTCAGTCCATCAGGAGCAACTGTGTGGCTAATAGCTAAGCTGGCCAGGTTTCTCATCCAGATTCTTCTTAAAGGTTTTTGCTTCAACTACATGTCTCCCACAACTCTTTGCGTAAAGGGCGTGTGTGGCTTCAAGTCCTAAATGCATGTTGTTATGTTGCACTGGTGTCCCCAAGCTTCTGATTCACTGTTTAGTTCAAACAATTCTACTGGATCTACTTGATCAATGCCTTTGAGGATTTTGTAGTCCTGGATGAGGTCCCCATGCTGTCTCCTCTTTTCGAGACCATACAGGTTTAATTCTCTGAGTTTGTCACAAGTCCTGTGGTGCTCTTGGTTGCTCTCCTCTGCACGGCTTCAAGTGCTGCTATGTCTTTTTTGAATGTGGTGATCAGAACTCAGATCAGATCAAATTTTATTTGTCACATACAAATTATAAAGCACAATATGTAGTGAAATGCTTAGTTGCTCAACTCCAATGACTGACTTAAGAATATACTGTAAAGGGGCAATAACAATACGTTGTGTGCCCGGGGAGACAGGAGGAGGGCTCATACCTCCTTCAGAACACGAGGGGGCGTCCGCCCTGGTTGTATTGGGGGCCACGGGTACAGGGCTTGGAAGCCCAACCCTGTAGGGGCCCGTGGTCACCTCCAGGGGGCGACCCCCTGCCTGAAGGACCCTGGACCCCAGTACTTCCGCCACACCAGGAAGTGCTGGGGGGAAGAAGAGAGGGAACACCCGGAGTGCTTCCGTGGAGGACAGCAGGCACTTCCGCCACACTGGGGCGTGTCCGCGGAATTGCCGGTGCACACCTGGAACACATCTGGGTATGGATAAAAGGGGCCGCCTCCCTTCATTCAGGGCTGGAGTCGGGTGGAAGCAGGACAAGGTTGGAGAAAGAGAGAAGGAGGCGGTCCGAAGTGGCAGAGTGGTTGGCCTGGACTTTGGGGAAGATTGGGGTTTGTGGTGCACTTAAGGACCGTGTAAATAATAGTTAGTGTAAATAAATGTGTGGTGGTGCAAAAATAACATGTCTGCCTGTCTGTGTCCGGGGCTCGTTCCACAGCGTCATGCCGTTTTTTTAAATCTGCTTAATCCAGACCGCTGTGGTGGGACTGGAGCCTATCCCAGCTAGCATAACAAACAAGGTAGGAACAAACCCTGGACATGGCACCTTCAAACAGAAAACAAAATATTAAAAGAAATCTTTAGGGACTCTACAATTTTATCATGGGACCTACAGGAAGCTGTTGCCTCTGCTGATGTCAGATTGCATGAATCTACTATTAGAAAGTTCCTGCACAAATTAGATCCACATGTTGAGGTGTGAGGGCGGCACGGTGGCGCAGTGGGTAGCGCTGCTGCCTCGCAGTTGGGAGATCTGGGGACCTGGGTTCGCTTCCCGGGTCCTCCGTGCGTGGAGTTTGCATGTTCTCCCCGTGTCTGCGTGGGTTTCCTCCGGGCGCTCCGGTTTCCTCCCACAGTCCAAAGCCATGCAGGTTAGGTGGATTGGCGATTCTAAATTGGCCCTAGTGTGTGCTTGGTGTGTGGGTGTGTTTGTGTGTGTCCTGCGGTGGGTTGGCACCCTGCCCAGGATTGGTTCCTGCCTTGTGCCCTGTGTTGGCTGGGATTGGCTCCAGCAGACCCCCGTGACCCTGTGTTCGGATTCAGCGGGTTGGAAAATGGATGGATGGATGGATGTTGAGGTGTGCTGTAAGGAACATCAGGGTAAGAATGAACATTAGAACAATCTAGCCCAACAAAGCTCACCAGTCCTATCTGCTTAATTCTTCTAAAAAAAAAACCTCAAGTCGAGTTTTAAAAGTCTCTCATGCCCTACTGTCAGCCATGCTACTTTGTAGCTTATTCCATGTGTTTATGGTTCTCTGTGTAAAGAAAAACTTCCTAACGTTTGTGTGAAATTTACCCTTCACAAGTTTCTAACTATGTCCCCGTGTTCTCGATGTACTCATGTTAAAGTTACAGTCTTGATCTACTGGTCTAATTCCCTTCACAATTTTAAACACTTCAATTATGTCACCTCTTTATCTTCTTTTGCTTAAACTGTAAAGGCTCAGCTCTTTTAACCTTTCATCATGTTTCATCCTCTGTAGCCCTGGAATCAGCCTAGTTGCTTGTCTCTGGACTGTTTCTAGTGCTGCTATGTGCTTTTTTTAGCCTGGAGACCAAAACTGCACCCAAGACTCCAGATGAGGCCTCACCAGTGTGTTATAAAGCTTGAGCAGAACCTCCTGTGACTTGTACTCCACAGATCAAGGCGCTATATAACCTGACATTCTGTTTGCCTACTTAATGGCTCCTGAACACCGTCTGGAAGTTGATGGTGTTGAGTCCACTGTAACTCTAAACTCATTCTCATAAGGTGTACTTTCGATTTTCAGACCTCCCATTGTGTATTCAAACCATACATTTTTACTTCCTACGTGTAATACAGAGTGAGCAAAAATGAAGTACCACATTTCTCAAGGTGATTGCGTGAGGTAGAGGCAGCCAAGTAGGTTGGGGCGGGGGGTCCTTTGATAGGCGATTCCTTGTAGTTTTCAGTCGACAACATGCCTTGGTTCAGTGTGCACCGTGCTTTCGCTGCCGAAGTGTTCTTCAAAAACAACAAATCTATCATCACTATGCAACTTGCCTTCCAAACTCACTCACTCAACAGTGATGTCCCAGATTGGAAAACAATTCTTCAGTGAGTGGCTAAATTTAGAAAGACGGGTACAACTTTGAACAGAAAATCTCCAGGCCATACTTGGACTGTACGAATGCCTGAAAACATCCAAGCTGTAAGAGCATCAATTTTGCCGTCTCCTACATGTTCAGCGCACTTCTGCCTTAGGCATTTCCAACACGTTTTTGAGGAGGATTTTGCATGAGGACCTTAATTTCCATCCATACAAAATGATGGTAGTGCAGGAACTCACTGAGAGAGACTGGGAGAGCCAGAGAGAGTTGTGCGTGAACATTTTGCAAACTGTTCATCGAGATGCCATTGTCATGTGCAGTGACGAGTCACATTTCCAATGGTTGCGTAAATAAGCAAAACTTTCGCTACTGGGCTGAAACCAACCCTCATGAACTGCATCAGAGACCCCTGCACAGTGAGCTTGTTACACTTTGGTGCGTCATTGCAGAATTTGGCATTGTAGGCCCTTACTTTTTTGAGGAGGGGGGAGCAACGGTCACCGTCACTTCAGATCATTATATTGAAATGCTAGAGAACTTTTTGCGGCCCCAGCTGGAAAAAATGGATGTGGTGGATGCCTGGTTTCAACAGAATAGAGCAACAGGTCATATGGCATGGAGATCCATACAAGTTTTGTGGGAGATGTTTCTGGGGAAGTTGATGATGTCGGGTGGCCTTCATATTGAAGGCCTTCCTTGAAGCCCTCAAGGACGCTATATGCCATGATATTACCGCTATTCCCCTCAAAATGGCCAGATGAGTCATACAAGTGTTCAGAAATTGTCTCGAAGAGTGTATTGATAATGATGGCCACCACCTTGAAGACATTGTTTTTAAAACACAGTGGTGGTATTTTGTATACCCTTTCTTGCATCGTAATGAAATGTATTTTATCTTGTAGCGTTTTTTGTAGAATAAACGCTTGAAATGTAGTACTTCTTTTTGGCTCACTCTGTACTTTACATTTACTGCCATTAACTTTCATTTGACACAAATCTACCCAAGCCTTCTGGGACGTTTCAACAGATTCTGGATTATCTGCCAATCCACCTGGCTTGGTATCATCTGCAAACTTAACCAGCTTGTTACTTATATTCCTACCCAAATCTTTCATATATATTAAAAATAGCAGAAAATGCCTATGCAAAGAGTAATGTGCTCTGGGCAGACAGCTCAAAGGCAGTTTTACTTGGCTGCAGTACCAGAAGACGTGTCATGTCATTTTCCAACCCACTTAATTCAGACCAGGGTCATGAGAGTAGGTGGAGACCCTATCCCAACAAGCATAGGGCTCAAGGCAGGAAGAAACACTGGACAAGGCACACACACACACACACATACCCACACACCAAACACATCCTAGGGACAGTTTAGCATTGCCAATTCACCTGACCAGCATGTCTTTGGACAGTGGGAGGAAACCCACGCAGACACAGAGAGAACATGTAAACTCCACACAGGAAGGAACCAGGACGTAAACCCCAGTCTGTTTACTGCAAGGCAGCAGCAGTATAACAGCACTACTGTGCCGCCCTAACAATACTTGACCTTATTAATAGTCAAAACTCAACAATAGAATTATAAACATGCAATGAATAATTAATAACATCCAAATATATATCTTAAAATCTTAGATAACTTTAAGAGAGTGAACAATCGGGCATTGTGTATTTCTAGATACTTTCCTTATTCTCAAGGTGGATGGAATGTGGATGGAAGCTCCTCCTCAGTCTCTCTGAATTTGGACTTTATGCAGCAGTCATGTATACCTGACCTCTGCACAGAAAAGGGGCCTTGTTGGGATGGCATCACTAGTGATTTTCTTTGTCCTGGTCTGACATCACTTGTTGTAGCTGTCATGGGAATTAGAGAGTGTGCACCCAGTGATGTGTACAGCTGATTTTTTGCAGAGCCTTGAAGTTCAGATGAGTGTTGTTCCCAAATCAGGTGTTGATACTTCCTGTCAGAAGACTTTCAATTGTTGATGTGTAGAATTTCTTTAGCATCTGGAAAATTCCTGAGGCACCAGAAATGGTAGAGACGTGGCTTTCTTCACCAAGATGTTAATGTGCCTGGTCTTCCATGATGTGGAGAGTGAGGTATCTGATACTGTCCATCTTCGACCCCATGAGTGCTGTTCATTTCTGGGGATGGGGGGGGGGGGGGGGTAATAGGAGCCTAGTGTCACTGCTGTTTTCTCCCAAAGTCCACAATCAATTACTGATATTCGGGAGTAGACTATTGTCCTAACACCAGTGTGATAGACTCTCCACTTCATCTAGATACACCTGCTCATTGTTATAAGATATTAGGTCTAGCACAGCTGTGTCAGCAAACCTGACAATGATGTTAGAGTCACAACCATACAAGCAGTCATATGTATAAAGGGAGTAGAGCAGAGGACTCAGAACACAACCCTGTGGAGCCCCTGTGTTGAGAGTGAGTAATGATGAAGTGTGGCCACCCACGTGAACCTTGTGGGGTGCCCCTGTCAAGAAGTTAAAAATCCTGCTGGACAATGAAGTGCTCAGACACAGGTCCCTGAGCTTTGACTATTCAAACTTCACTCAATTTATTCCTGTTTAGGCATCTTTCGAAAATGCACCTCTTCGTTAAAAAATTCACAACTGCTTAGCTTCTCTTATTACAGGGTAGTTGCTGCTCTACTGACAAAGAAATTAGGACTCTGATGTTTGTGTCTTAGTCAAGTTACAGGTTTAATACTGTAGTAGTAGAATGACTTGTTCTTTCTCATTGTTTAATCTTGTTTTCTGTTGATTTTGATGGTTGCACCTTCTTTTGTTTTTTCACATACTTTATTAATCCCCGAGGGGAAATTGTCTAATCATGTGACGTTTGAGGGGCAGTGCACATGATCAGCCACTGTACACTGGAGCAATTTTCAGGTTAAAGGCCTTGCGCAATGCGCTCCAACAGGATTGATCAGTGTGTTTCGATGTTTGATGAATGGTTCAATGTGGTGAAGCAAATCATCATATTTAAATGTTGACATCCGAATGTATTCATGGTGCTTTTCTTCATTCATTTCTCACATAGGTAATACAAGAGTCACATATTCCCCATTGTAATGACCCGATACATTTAAAGGTCTCATATGCTATCTTCTTTGTCGCTGTTTTTATAGCACCTTCGCAAAAGCAGCAGATTGCAAAGAATTTTTATTGTTAACATCTTTCTTCCCTCAACTCACAACACCGTGAAACCAGATGTTGTTTTCTCACTGTGATGATTTCTTGCACTGCCACCTGGTAAGATCCTCCAGATTTACTTAAAGTACGCGTGCAAGTAGAGACAATAAACAGCTTGTGTAGTAGCAACATCCTGAAGTGCATGCGTCATGTAGCATTAAGTATAGCCCTGGCCTTAGCCTCAGGTCCACCACTCGTATGTATTACAACTTAATTGGTAAATTACATTGGATAAATTGTGTGCTAAAAATATTAATAATAAAAAATATTAATAATACTGTTGGTCATTTATTTTACCGCTTATAGTACTATTAAACCTTTAATTATTGAAACACTGTTATTATTAACATCATGTATATCATTCTGAAGCTGACTTAATCCATTTTATGGGTTCAGGGTCTGAGGGTCCCTTTAGCATTTGGTGCAAGAAAAAAGCAGGCAGGGACATGACACCAATCCATCAAAGGCTTTTATCAACAGAACATTTTTAGAACTGTTAACTTTTTTAATTTTTTGATAGCAGTTTTATTATTATTAACTCTTTTATCAATATAAATAGTTTTATATGGTTTTTGGTTTTATACTATAACTAGCTGTGTAAGCCCATTGCTGTAAAAAGCCCAGGCTCCTAGCAACCATGGATTCTAGCACTTCAATCAATTAATTGCACCAGTTGTGCATTAGCGGTTAAGTGAGTTTCTCTCTCCTCAGAGGTTTCATTTTGCCAATGTGCTTGCCTCCGTTGTCTATCAGCTGCTAAGCGAGATTCTCTCTCCTCAGCGGATTCGTTTTGACGATGTGCTCGCCTCGCTTGTGTATTAGCGGCCTAGCGAGATTCTCTTTCCTCAGCAGTTTCGTTTTGCTGATGTACTCGCCACTGTTGTCTATCAGCGGCTAAGCGAGTTTCTCTCCCTTCAGGTTTTGTTTTGTCGATGTGCTCGCCTAACTTGTGTATTAGCAGCTAAGTAAGTTTTTCTTTTGTCAGTGGTTTCACTTTGGTAACAGAGTCGCTTTCTTAGAGCTTCATGCTGTAGCCTCGCACTTCCGGGCTGGACAAATAGACACACGCACTTCCACGCATAGATGCTTATATCCATCCATCCATCCATTTTTCAACCCGCTGAATCCGAACACAGGGTCACGGGGGTCTGCTGGAGACAATCCCAGCCAACACAGGGCACAAGGCAGGAACCAATCCTGGGCAGGGTGCCAACCCACCGCAGGACACACACAAACACACCCACACACCAAGCACACACTAGGGCCAATTCAGAATCGCCAATCCACCTGACCTGCATGTCTTTGGACTGTGGGAGGAAACCGGAGCGCCCGGAGGAAACCCACGCAGACACGGGGAGAACATGCAAACTCCACGCAGGGAGGACCCGGGAAGCGAACCCAGGTCCCCAGATCTCCCAACTGCGAGGCAGCAGCGCTACCCACTGCGCCACAGTGCCGCCTAGATGCTTATATATAAAATATTAATATATAATGCTATAACAGTAGCCATTTTTTACCATAAATCACTGGTTGTCTGAAAATTTTCTCAGACTAAATTGTGAAAAACCTGAGGCTTTAATTATTTCATCTCTTGGTACTTTAAGGGAAATAGACAATTTTTCATTAGAAATCCCAGGATTTATTAAATCTCTATCTGCACAGGTGAAAAGTCTTGGTGTTATTTTAGATCGCACATTCTCCTTTGAACCACATATTAATAATACTGCCAAGTTAGCCTTTCTCCAGATCTCAAGGTTGTGTCTTTTTCTTTTGGATACTGCAGCGGAGACCCTTATCCATGCTTTGGTCACTTTATGATTTGATTATTGCAACACAATGTTGTGTGGTAGCCCTTCATAGAGCCTAAACTACAGTAAGTCCAATAATTCATCGGCAAGTGTTGTTACACATTTAACACCTTGGGAACATATTACTCATACACTTTAAACATGAGATCGATTATCCGTCCTTCTTGTATCCAATATAAATTTCTCCTTCTAGTTTTTAAGGCCCTTCAAGGTCTGGTCCCACCGTATCTATTTTCCTTATTGAATCTGTATGTCCATCACGCTCACTTCGCTCTTCAGTTCTATGCTGCTAACCATCCCACTGTGCAGACTTTGAGCTTTTAGTGTAGAGGGCTCGTGGTTATGGAACGGCCTGTCTTTGGATCTTCGTATTTGTCCCTCACTTTCTGTGTTAAAATCTAAAACCTATCTTTTTAATATTGCTTTTTGTTAACTATGTATGCATATTAGGCTGTTTAATGATATGTTTTAATATTTTAGATTAATGTACAGCGTCCATGGGAATTTTGAAATGCACTTTTAAATAAAATGTTTAATTATTATTATTGTTATTATTATTATTATCTACTCTCTATATATAAAATCCTAAGCCTAAAAGTGCAACTATTTTGTGCAACGATTTTATGTGACGTTTTTATGTGATGTTTTGTGTCACACTTTAAATCAGGCTTATTTTAAAACCTACATATATATGTTTGGTATCATTCTTTTCAGAATTTATGACTTTAATGTGATGCTGTTATATGTTCAGATTTTTATTCTGTTTTTAAATTATAAACTAAAAAATATCAAGAAATCACATCCCGCAAGACGAGACTTTGTGCCAAGAGATTTAATCACGCCCGGGACCGGAAATAAAAGACAAAGAGTAGAACAGCTGCTGTACAAGTTTTTAAATGTTCGAACAGCCATGTGAGATGCAGATCACACGGCACGGCAGCAGCAGCAAGCCAGCAGCTGATCAAGCAAAGAGGAGATAAAAAAAACTGTATTTGTTTCCCATTGTATCACCGTTTAAGAGGGGGTTTCAGAGGAGCGACTGCGTCTCCTTGGGGTGCGTTCAGCCCTCCTCTTCACAACACGAGCAGCAGAGATGCAAGTTGGCTGGTACATAGCGCAGGCTGGGGGGTATGGTGAGCAAAGCGAGCAGGGGGCGAACCTCCTAGTCATTATTATAACATGACATGATATTTGCTCTTTTATTATAATATTTTTATTTATGTTTATTATCTCTATAATTACTAGTAGCAGATTTGACGTAATGCCCATTTTTATTTCTACTACCCCTATAAGAGCCAATCTTAGTTAGTTAATGTTAAATTGAAATAAACATCTGTCTGTTTAAGAGAAATGTTTGGCCTCTGTGCTATTAAATAGATAGCATGGAAATATTAGCATGGAAATGGAAAGTCCCAGCTATCTAGGTGTAATTCTGATGTAACAGGAAAATAAATTAGTGTTTTCAAATGAACGGCATTCAGTTTTCTGAACATATATATCAATTATATCAGAAAAATAACAGAGAGAGAAAGAGAGAGAGAGAGAGGGCATCAGGACATTGGGGTCCCAAAAAAGTAAACTTCATTTAATAGTGTGTCAAGTTTGGGTCACAAAGTTACACAGGAGAGTTCAGCAAGTTTTCCAAGGAGTAGAAACTTTATTGCTGTTCTGCCAGATACAAACACAAGTCTCTTTTAGAGGCGATCCGGCCTCACAAGGAACAGCAGTCAAACTTGACGCATCGGCCCTGGCTAATGCTCAAAAGAACACAAAGTCTTCTTCATTAAGGGGATCCAGTAGGCCGGTAGCAGTGGCCGTAGAGGAGGGAGTCTGGGGGAAGAAAGACAGGAGAGTGAGACCTCAGGACGGCTACGGCTCACTCTTTTAAATGTTTGTAGCCCCACGCGTAAGCCAGCAAGCTGGCAGCTGCTCCCGCAAAGAGGTACTGAAAGAGTGCGTTTCTTTTCCATTCAAGAACTGTTTAAGAGGGGGTTTCTGAAGGGCCGCTGTGTAGAAACAAAAGTAACAAAAGAAAAGAAGTGAGCACAAAGATTGAACAAGGGTCTGTTGTAATGCCTTTAACTGTGGTGATCTGTCCCCCACGGGATCAGGGTTCAGACTGAACATAGACTTCAGGTTGCTTTCACTGGTTATAAAGGGATGTGGGCAGAAGGGGGTGGAGTCATGTTCTGCAGGGCGGAAGTGACATCAGAGTAGACCCCAGTAGTCCTCTTCCCCACTCATTGAAACAACAACTGAAAGTCGGCTAGTGATGGTGTTTCACTGTTAAACAGTACTTCCCCGTATTGATCTGCTCAAAGTGAGGAAGCTGCACTCATGGCCTGTGTCTGTGACATAATGTATATTGTAATGTGAATAGCAACATACGTAGCAACTAAAGAACTGTACTAAAGATAAACAATTCTGAAACAGAAATCTCGTGGATAAGAAATTTTAGTTTTTTTGTACATGTAATGAAATTTCACTCTTTATTTGTGTGAACTATTTTTACTTTGAACTAAAAGCTTTAATAGGAAGACTCTTGAACTCTGGAATCTTTGTGCCTGTGTCATATTCAGTGCTTAAACAGTATGGAAAATCTCACTGGCCATCACAGATTTGGAGAAGATGTAAAAGATGACACCACTCACATTAAAGGAGCACCGTCTCCTAAGGAAGAAGATCCTGCTCTACCCTTTCATTTATAGTTCCTCTGTGTTATGAGACCATTTAAAAAACAACAACAACGTTTATTTATAATAATTCATTACATTTATATAGCGCTTTTCTCAGTACTCAAAGCGCTATCCACACAGGGAGGAACCGGGAAGTGAACCCACAACCTTCCACAGTCTCCTTACTGCAAAGCAGCAGCACTACCACTGCGCCACCTGTGAGGACATAGCACATTTTCATACAAAAAGTAGCTCAAAGTGCTTTACATAATGAAGAAAAGAAAAATAACAGACAAAATAAGAAATTAAAATAAGACAACATTAGTTAACATAGAAAAGGAGTAAGGTCCGATGGCCAGGATGGACAGAAAAAAAAAAAAAAAAAACTCCAGAAGGCTGGAGAAAAAAATAAAATCTGTAGGGGTTCCAGGCCACGAGACCGCCCAGTCCCCTCTGGGCATTCTACCTAACATAAATGAAATAGTCCTCTTTGTAGTTAGGGTTCTCACTGAGTCACTTGATGCTGATGGTCATACAGATTTCTGGCTTTTAATCCATCCATCATTGTTGGAACATCATGGCACTTTGAGTAGCCACCACCAAAAGAACACCGGAAAAGGAAACAGAAGAGAGAGTAGGGGTCAGTACAGATTTTAGAGCCACCATGAATAGTTATTATAATGAATTGGATATTCAGAGTATCAGTATCAGGATTTAATTTACAGTGAAGTTATGAGAAGGCCATGTTAAAGTAATGTGTTTTCAGTAGTTTTTTAAAGTGCTCCACTGTATTAGCCTGGCGAATTCCTACTGGCAGGTTATTCCAGATTTTAGGTGCATAACAGCAGAAGGCCGCCTCACCACTTCTTTTAAGTTTTGCTCTTGGAATTCTACGGAGACACTCAGTTGATTGTCATTGATGTGGACCCCCAAGTACTTGTAGGAGTGGACCCCCTCTACATCCACTCCTTGAATAGTGACTGGACATAGAGGCTCTTTGGTGTGGTGAAAGTCAATAAGCAGTTAGTTGGTTTTCCTGATGTTAAGCTGCCGACAATTCTCTTTGCACCAAGAAACAACGTTCTCCACCGGACTCCTCTCCTCTGCCTCATCCTCCACATCGATACACCCCATAAGTGCAGAATCATCTGAGTATTTCTGCTAGTGACGTGACCTGCTGTTTTATTTATAGTTGGGAACTCATGAGGTAGGAATTTGCCCATTTTGCATCTGATTGGATTCAATTATTATGGTAACTCCTTGCTGGGTTAAAACCGTGAACACTATACATGTATGGCTTAGTGTAGTTTCTGAAACAGAAGTTTAATCTCACATTAATGAACTGGACGGCTTGATGAATGACTGAATTGATCTACAGTGGAGAGTAGCATCAGGGACTGGGGTTAACTGACATTGTAGGTCTCTGTATTATGATCGGAGGCAGCTGCAGTAATGGTATTCAAAAATGTTATGAAGATAATTCAAATCTGATTCACTCAGCATTGATTTTAAATTGTTACAAATCACTATGTTGTATTGTTTTGATGCTTTATTAGCATCAAAGCATAACATTATAAGTGCCTTATCATATATTTATAGTCTGAGGTGTACAGTTGTGGCCAAAAATGTAGGTTTTCACAAAGTTTGCTGCTTTAGCGTTTTTAGATCTTTTTGTCAGATGTTTCTGTGGTATAATGAAGGATAATTACAGTAATCCCTCACTTATTGCGGGAGATAGGTTCCAAGGCCGACCGCGATAACTGAATTTCCGCGAAGTAGGGACACCATATTTATTTAATTATTTAACGTGTATTTGGACGTTTTTAAACCCTCCCTGTATTGTTTACAACCCACCATTTACTCTATTAATAACAGGGACAACTGCTAAGCAATATGAAATCGGTAGTTTACACTTACTGTATAGCGAAGTACACGTAGCAGCTTGTAGGCGGTCATGACGTCGTCGACCTTATTGCAAAGATTCCTAAAGCAGATTCCATCCAGACTACTACCTTATCACTTCCACTTGCAACTCGTTTTGTGCCCTGGTTAAAGGACACTGCGGCCGTAGATCTTATATGCTTTTCCTCCTTTTTAAATAAAAAGAATCGTGGACTCATTTATGCTGTAATGGTGTCCTGCAGCGGTGTAGCTGTTCCCTTCCTTCAACATATCCAAAACTTTTACCTTTTCTGCAATTATTTGCATCTTCTGTTGGCGCTTGGACACGGCCCCTGAAGCAGTAGCACGTTAATGCTGAATGAGTGAGATGAGACTTCCTGGTTAATGCAACACTCCGTCGCTGAGCCAATCAGCAACACACAGGAACTTAACTGCGTGCTCTGATTGGGTAGCTTCTCAGCCATCCGCCAATAGCATCTCTTGTATGAAATCAACTGGGCAAACCAACTGAGGAAGCAAGTAAAAAGACCCATTGTCTGCAGAAACCCGCGAAGCAGCGTTATATATTTAGATATGCTTACATATAAAATCCGCAAAGTCGTGAATCCGTGAAAAGTGAACCGCGAAGTAGCGAGGGATTACTGTACAAGCATTTCATAAGTTTCAAAGGCTTTTATGCAAAGAGTCAATATTAGCAGTGTTGGCCCTTCTCTCTTTTTCAAGACCTCTGCAATTTGCCCTGGCAGGCTGGCAATCAACTTCTGGGCCAAATCCTGACTGATGGCAGACCACTCTTGCATAATCAGTGCTTGGAGTTTGTCAGAATTTGGGGGTTTTTGTTTGTCCACCTGCCTCTTGAGGATTGACCACAAGTTCTCAATGGTATTAAGGGCTGGGGAGTTTCCTGGCTATGGACCCAAAAATTCAATGTTTTGTTCCCTGAGCCACTTAGTTCTCACTTTTGCCTTATGGCCTGGTGCTCCATTATGCTGGAAAAGGCATTGTGGATCACCAAACTGTTCACAGATGGTTGGGAAAAGTTGCTCTTGGAGGATGTTTTGGTCCCATTCTTTATACATGGTTGTGTACTTGGGCAAACTTGCCACTGCCTTGGCTGAGAAGCAACCCCACACATGAATGGTCTTAGGATGCTTTACTGATGACGTGACACAGGAATGATGGTAGCACTCACCTTGTCTTCTTCTGGATGCCCGAAACAATTGAAAAGCATCTGAGAAAATGACTTGACCCCAGCAGTCCTCAGCAGTCCAATCCCTGTACCTTTTGCAGAATATCAGTCTGTCCCTGATGTTTTTCTTGGCTTCTTTGCTGCTTTTCTTGACACCAGGCCATCCTCCAAAAGACTTCACCTTGGATGCACTCCCACCTGCCTCCTGCCATTCCTGAGCAACCTCTGCACTGGTGGTGCCCGCAGCTGAATCAACTTTAGGATACGGTCCTGGCGCATACTGGACTTTCTGGGCGCACTGAAGCCTTCTTCACAAGAGCAGTGGAAATGTTTTTTTTTGGGATTAAGTTCATTTTCATGGCAAAGAGGGACTTTACAATTAATTGCAATTCATCTGATCACGTCTTCATAATATTCTGGAGTAGATGCATCATAAAAACTGAGGCAGCAGACTTTGTGAAAATTAAGATTTGTATCATTCTCAAAACTTTTGTACACGACTGTACAGAGTGAAGAGAAAATGATACAGGACTGTTCCTTGTGGTGCTTCAGTGATGCTCACATACAGTAATTCTTAAGTCTAACAAACTGCGGTCTACCAGACAGTCCATTATCTAGGACAGCAAAGGCTCATCCACCTACAAATCTTAGTTAACCCCTAACAGGGATGTCTGGATGGTATTGAAGGAATCAATCAATCAATCAATAAATCAATAAAACCTAGTCCTCACAGTGCTGCCTTTATCGTCTAGGTGGAAATACGCTTTGTGGAACAGATGGATAATTGCATCCTCCACGCCAATCTTTGTCCAATTGGCAAACTGCAGTGCATCCA
This sequence comes from Erpetoichthys calabaricus, assembly GCF_900747795.2. Classification (NCBI taxonomy): domain Eukaryota; kingdom Metazoa; phylum Chordata; class Cladistia; order Polypteriformes; family Polypteridae; genus Erpetoichthys; species Erpetoichthys calabaricus. The sequence continues at coordinate 24,162,428 of NC_041396.2, read as the reverse complement.
GATAGTCTGCCATAAGAAGACTCACATTGTCCAGGACCAGCCTATCAAAGGTCTTCATGATGTGAGATGAAGATGAAGAGGTGCCAGCCTTCTTTGGAATAGAAACAATGTGGACTGTTTTCCACAACATCAGCCCTTTTTGCGATGCCACAAAGATGGCCGCATGGGCCTTAAAAACCTGAGGACTGGCTCCATCTGGTCCTGCCATGTGTAGCTTCCTCAGCTGTGTTCTCACTTGGTGTTCAGTTATGGACAGCATACTGATAATCAGAGGTGGATTCATCATCTGTCATTCCAGTTAATGTGGTAGGAGTTGATGACACAGCAGGGATGGTTTTAACCCTTGATCTCCTGAGTGTAGGTGCTGACCTGACTCCACATTGCTGCTTCCTTCTTTACCTGTTAGGTGGACTAATACTCCATGGGATGTTTCCAGCACATTTCATCGCGTCTGTTGCTAATGGTCTTTCCTTTATGACCTTTTGCAGAAATCTCATCACACGGCTAGCTAATGGCAGCATTGGCGGCATTTAAAACCTTAACATTACATTTTCAGTAGCTCACAGAAACATCTGACCCAGTTTTTCCTAATGAATTGTTCTTACATGGTAGTTTTGAATTATTGGCAATTAAGCCAAATTAAATTCATAAATAAAGTTAGGAATGAAAGTAACATAATTCTATAGTTATTGATTACACTTGAAGTTGGAAGCCTCTAGGAAATGAAGCTTAGCCAAGATGTGAGGCCTTTTTACAAGAAAAAAAAATCCTTCATTTTGTGCTTGTTATAATCTCCTTTCATCTTTTTGGGATATGCCATATTGGATTATAGCAGATAATAAAGCTGACTGCAGAAACTCACTTTCTTACCGAGCTGTCGCAGTTGCACATTCTAATTATAAATCAGGCCACCACATTGTGCTTTTGGGTAAATAATCCCATCCTTTGGCTTCCAAACAGGATTTCTTATCTGGTCACAGAGCTTTTTTGTCACAACAAATTGAAAGGAATTTGTAAAATACTTAACTTTTTTGATGAGTAAAAATGCTCGCTCCTCAGTACCATCTTCACTCATAAGTCTTGAAAAAAGTTCCAGGACTGCAATGGTGTCTCCATGAGTTTAATAAACTCCAGCGTCCTGAATTATACAATACAATACACACTTACTGTGTGATTTTGGGCTATACAAAAATAAACTGTATTGTATTGTATTGTATGAATCACACTTCACTATTTGGCAGTCTAATAAATGAATCTGAATTTGGCAGATGCCAGGAGAATGCTGCCTTCTGTACTGTAAAGTTAGGTGGAGGAGGAATAATGGCCTGGGTCTGTCTTTCAGGGTTTAGGCTACAGGGTACTGTAAATACAACAGCACAGGAAAATATTTTAAACAGTTGTGTGCTCCTAACTTTATGGCGATAGTTATGGAATGACTCTTCTCCGTTCAGCCATGACTAATTCCCAATGCACTAGACCAGGTCCATAAAGTCATGGAAGAACTCCAGTGGCCGACACAGGGCTCTGAGAGCACCTTTGGGATTGAATGGAAGATGATAGCAAGACAGGTCTTCTCCTTCAACATCAGTACCTGACGTCACAAATGGTCTTTTCACCAAATGGGATGTAACAAAACAGACAAGAACAAATTCAAAGTGTTGGGGACTGACCCAGTTTAGTTAAAGTTGAGTTAAGTGCTTGGTCTTTACAGACTTAAGTCCAGAACAGAACAGATCAATGAAAAAAAGGCATATATATATATATATATATATATATATATATATATATATATATATATATATATATATATATATAAAATACAACAACAGGAAATGGTGCAATAAGCAGGTGGAATTCTGGGATCAAGGGTTGTTATCTGGAGGTGGGAGTTTGAGGGGTGGAAGCAGAAGTGACATCGTAAGCTGGAAGTGATTATTATTGGGGTGATTCTTCAGTTGTTCTGCGGGGTAAAGAGGAGGAAGAGTTAGAGTACAGTGCCAACCCCTGGTCTGGCGAGTAAATACAATTATTTGTCTCCTATTCACACGTGTGTGGCAGTGCACAAATTCCCACAGGCACACTCCAAAATCTTGTGAAAAGAAGAATGGAGACTGTTATAGCCACAATTTAGGTCACTACTGGTAGCATGAGGTAATACCTGGACTATACAGAGGTGGCACAGGTAGTCCAACTTCTCCAGGATGGCAGGCACATCAATACGTGTCATTGCCAGAAGGTTTGCTGTGTCTCCCAGCACAGTCTCAAGGGCATGGAGGAGATTCCAGGAGACAGACAGTTACTCTAGGAGAGCTGGACAGGACCCCTTGAAGAAGGTCCTTAACCCATCAGCTGGACCCACCGGTATCTATTCCTTTGGGCAAGGAGGAACAGGATGAGCACTGGCAGAGCCTACAAAATGACCTCCAGCAGGCAGGCCACTGGTGTGAATGTTTCTGACCAAACAATCAGAAACAGACTTCATGATGGTGGCCTCAAGGCCCAACGTCTTCTAGTGGGCCCTGTGCTCACTGCCCGCCCGGCACCATGGAGCTCTATTGGCATTTGCCATAGAATACCAGAATTGGCTGGTCCACCAATTTTCACAGATGAGAGCAGGTTCACCCTGAGCACATGTGACAGTCGTGAAAGGGTGTGGAGAAGCCGTGGAGAATGTTATGCTGCCTGTAACATCATTCAGCATGACCGGTTTGTTGGTGGGTCAGAGATGGTCTGGGAAGGCATATCCATGGATGGACGCACAGACCTCTACAGGCTGGACAACAAGCACCTTGCCATTAGGTATCGGAATGAAATGCTTGGACCCATTGTTAGACCCTATGCTGGTGCAGTGGGTCCTGGGTTCCTCCTGGTGCACGACAATGCCCGGCCTCATGTGGCGAGAGTATGCAGGCAGTTCCTGGAGAACGAAGGAATTGATCCCATTGACTGGCCCCCACACTCACTCACCTGACCTCAATCCAATAGAACACCTCTGGGTGGGACATTATGTTTCGGTCCATCCAACGCCACCAGGTTGCACCTCAGACTGTCCAGGAGCTCAGTGATGCCCTGGTCCAGATCTGGGAGGAAATTCCCCAAAACACCATCTGTCATCTCATTAGGAGCATGACAACCCACCCACCCCCAAACATTGTTTGAGGATGATTTGGAGTTGCTGCAATGAAAGTTCGGCAAAATGGACGAGCCTGTCTGCTATGTCATAATTTTTTCACTTTGATTTTCAGAGTGTCTTTGAATTCAGCCCTCTGTAGGTTGATCATTTTCATTTCCATCAAATGATGTGGCATCCTTTCATTCCTAACACATCACCATATCAGTCCATATCAGTGGAGATAGCCGGCAGGATTTTTTCCCATTGAGATCTGATGTGTTTTCAAAGTGTTCCTTTAATTTTTTGAGCAGTTTACTCTAAAAAGGTCAAAGGGCCAGATCTGACCTATGGGCCGTGAGTTTGACCATCTTGTTGTAATATTTGATACTGATGGTTTAATGCTTGTCCTGCGGTGGGTTGGCACCTTGCCCAGGATTGTTTCCTGCATTGTGCCCTGTGTTGGCTGGGATTGGCTCCAGCAGAACCCCGTGACCCTGTGTTCGGATTCAGCGGGTTGGAAAATGGATGGATGGATGGATGGATGGGTTTAATGCTTTTGTGGATGAACTGGAATCCCACTGAGTGGTCTTCTTCTCTGCTGCCACAGAATGAGACTTTACAAAACTTTCACAAGAAAATGAGTTCAGAAAGTGGATGAATGGATACAATGAACATTGTTGTTTCCTTGACATGATAAGAGTTTGTATTTTGGGCTACTCAACCTATGGTGGACTTTTTTATGAAGTTGCTTTTTCAATCAGTTAAATGATTTGAGAGTTTTTCGGATGGTATCAGTCTTACCACGTTTCACTTAGCTGAGTCTGCTTTGCGTCTTTCCCTCTTGCATTTTCATGTTGATGTGGCACAGCAGTCATTGAGGTCTAGTGATCTGGGTTCAATACCAAGCCTGGTCGCCATCTGTGCAGAGTTGTGCCTGCATGTGGACTTTTTATTGTTAATATGTGAATTTCTTTGTTGTCTGCACCGTTACTGAAGCCACTGACCTGTTCATAAATAGCCCCAAAAGACGAAGCCGAACAGCTGAGCTTAGCAAGCTGAGCGTCGTGAGTCCTGTAGGCTGTTCTACCGAGGAAATGTGATGGGCTGGCATAATGAGAGCATAAGGAGTGCCAGCTTCTCCTTAATCCAGCACAGGGCAAATTGGTCTTCATTTCTTGCGTGTTACAGTAATAAACTTTTTAATCACAGCATCCATTTAAGTAGTGGACATGAATCCAGCTGTCATCTGATCTCCAGCTTTTGCCAAAATGGACCTCTCAAGTGGTGCCATGGTGATATTTTTTATTAAGAGAGAATGCTTTTTTAATATAAAAAGGTGACTAAAAAAATCATAGTTCTATATGTTTATATAAAGTTGTAAGAATAAATATGTGAACACTTTGGAATGACCTGATGTTCTGCATTAACTGGTCATAAAATGTGACCTGATGTTCTTCTACTGCGGTGGGTTGGCATCCCGCCCGGGATTGGTTCCTGTCTTGTGCCCTGTGTTGGCTGAGATTGGCTCCAGCAGACCCCCGTGACCCTGTGTTCGGATTCAGCGGGTTGGAAAATGGATGGATGGATGGATGTTCTTCTAAGTCCTAAGTTTAGATAAACACAATGTGCTTAAGCTAATAATACACAAACAATTCTAATTTTTAATCCTGCTCTGGTGCCATGAAAAAAGTTACATTGACAGTACCATGGGGTCAATTTGACCCCATGGTAAAAAAACATACTATATTACCAGAATAAAAACACTGTTTATTACAATATTTTGTTTTTCTCCATATAACATTATACTGTACAACAAACGTTTGTACTTACTGTAAATATAGACAAACAGAGGCGTATTTGTCTTAGGAACTTTCAAATAGACTATATAGAAGCAGATACAGAAAATGCATTACAAAAATCCAAATAATATTGTCCTACACTTCCTGTGTGAGTTTCTGGTTATTTTACATCACTGTAGGCCTAACTTTTACTGCTGGCATTGGTTGCACAACCATCTTCGCACACAAACTTATTGCACTCATTACAGATGAATTTGGTTTTCTTGTCCTTTGTTCTTGGACAAATGTAGCATCTCTTTCACTGTCCTGAATGGTGTTTGGGTGGTGCTTGGAGCTGATGAGGATGACTCTGGAAAATACTGCAACTGCAAATGACCTGTTTGACATCTTGTGGTGTTTGTTGCACTTTCTATCTCTGACGTGCATGTGGAATGATCAAACCAAGGCCCAGACTTCATGTGGGAATCTGACTCTTCATGGGGTTCATGGTCGGTTTCATCCCATCTCAAACCATCTTCAATATCCTCACAGGTGGTGCAGTGGTAGTGCTGCTGCTTTGCAGTAAGGAGAATGTGGGTTTGCTTCCCGGGTCCTCCCTGTGTGGAGAGTGCTTTGAGTAGTAAGAAAAGTGCTATATAAATGTAAAGAATTATTATTATTAGTATTAATGTTGTCCTCATGTTCACTGGCGATTATACTTAAGTCACCTAAAGACGCTAGAATGTCTTTGCACGACAATCCCCATCATTTCACCATTGTGTTATGCTGTGCACGTCACAGAACCTCGAAATAAGAGAAAAATACCTATATTACATGGAAGGCACTATGGTGTCCATTTGACCCCCAAACACAAATAAACATAAATTAAAAATAAGCAGAAAGACACAAAAACTAGCGAACATGTGTCACATTGTTAGGAAGGGCTTACGGAAAAATACATGAAATGGCAAGGTCACTAATCGTGATAGTTTAAAAAAAAAAAATGGGTCAAAGAGGAGTGGGGTCACAGAGACCTCATGGTATTACAGCAGGGTTAATGTCTTTATTGAACAAACCCATCAGACAATTAGATAGATAGATAGATAGATAGATAGATAGATAGATAGATAGATAGATAGATAGATAGATAGATAGATAGATAGATAGATAGATAGATAGATAGATAGATAGATAGATAGATAGATAGATAGATAGATAGATAGATAGATAGATAGATAGATAGATAGATAGATAGATAGATAGATACTTTATTAATCCCAAGGGGAAATTCACATTCTCCTGCAGCAGCATACTGATACAAAAAAACCATATTAAATTAAAGATTGATAATAATGCATGTAAAAACAGACAATAACTTTTTATAATGTTAACGTTTACCCCCCTGGGTGGAATTGAAGAGTTGCATAGTTTGGGGGAGGAACGATCTTCTCAGTCTGTCAGTGGAGCAGGACGGTGACAGCAGTCTGTCGCTGAAGCTGCTCCTCTGTCTGGAGATGACACTGTTTAGTGGATGCAGTGGATTCTCCATAATTGATAGGAGCCTGCTTAGCGCCCTAATTCTATATTATAAATTAATTATAATTGCAATTATAGTGTCCTATGGAAAAAGTAAGTGAACTCTTGGATTTAATAACTTGTTGAACCTCCATGGGCAGCAATAAATTCTAACAAGCACTTCCAGTAGCTGTGGATCAGACCTGCACAACGTTCAGGAGGAATTTTGGACCAATCTTTCTAACAGAACTGTTTCAGCTCAGCCATATTCTTAGGATGTCTGGTGTGAACGACTCTCTTGAGGTCAATCTGCAACATCTTCACTGGGTTAAGATCTGGAGTCTAACTGAGTAACTCGGAAAAGCTATTCTGTAGTGGGCTTACGTTGATATTTAGCATCATTGTCCTGCGCTATCACCCAGCTTCTAGTGAGGTTCAGTTGATGGACAACTACCCCGACATTATCCCGTAGGATACCTTGATAAACTTGGGAATTCATTTTCCCATTGATGATGGCAAGCTATCCAGGCTCTGAGTTAGCAAAGCAGCCCCAAATCATGATGCACCATCCACCATGCTGACCTGTTGGGATGATGTTTCCATGTTGGCATGTGGTGCCCTTTTTATATCATACAGAATTTGCAAAAAGTACGTTTGGTAAAATGGGCACAATGGTACAATGGGAGAAAAGGAAGAGAATGGCAGTTAAAAAAGAAGAAGAGAATCTTTATCTTGACATCAGGATTACAGAATCATTTGATAGAGAAGAAAGTGTGTCCATGTTGTCAGACATGTCAAGTGAAAATGTGTTCATAGTATATTTTGTGGTAAAAGTAAGGCAGTAGACAAGAAAAAGGTTTGGGGATAGCCACCCCGTATACTGGAAAATCCGCAAAATAAAAGAAGCACATCTTTACAGATCGGAGTTTATAATTAAACTGAACTAACAGGATGAGTCTGTTCTATAAAAATGGTGGATAGGAGGAAGAAGTGGAGTTAGTGCGGCTGGAACAGGAACTGACATGTCATCAGGGTTGGCCAGAAATTATGTTAGTGGGTAGTTCGGTAGTGATGTCACTGAGAGGCAGGGCCTTCGGTTGAACTACAGGGAACGAACAGGAGAGAGGATCGGTTGCGAGCGCCAACCCCCAGTTTGGCTGATAAATAAAACTATTTGAGCCTGTGAACTGATCCCCATGAGTCCTTTAGTAGAATGTTGTTGATAAACTGTCTTCTTTTTCCATTACTAACAAGGTGGTACATCACACTATTAGTCTTCCTGGCAGAGACGCAATCCTGGCACTCATACAGTAGATGCAAATGCTACAGAGCTATTGATTGGTCTAATGTTTTCAATAAAATTTTTGGAATAGATATGGAGTCCAGTCATCATCTGCTGGATGATTTATTCTGATGAAATGCTCTGTAAAATTACGTTTCCTTTTTGACCACACAACTGTATATACAGTGCATCCGGAAAGTATTCACAGCGCATCACTTTTTCCACATTTTGTTATGTTACAGCCTTATTCCAAAATGGATTAAATTCATTTTTTTCCTCAGAATTCTACACACAACACCCCATAATGACAACGTGAAAAAAGTTTACTTGAGGTTTTTGCAAATTTATTAAAAATAAAAAAACTGAGAAATCCCATGAGGCACATTACCTGCGTTATGAGGGAGTGTCAGTTACGGCACTACGGCCATGTGGCGCGTTTCCCCGAGGGTGATCCGGCTCATAAGATCCTCATTGTTGGGGACCTGAGTGGCTGGACCAGACCAAGGGGTTGCCCACGTAACACCTAGCTGCGACAGATAGAGGGTCATTTCTGGAGGGTGGGACTTGGCTGTCTGCCTGGGGGTTGCCAACCGGGATCCCGAGTTGTTTCGTCATGTAGTGGGTGCGGCAATGCACTGTACCAGTACATGACTTGTCTTGTTTCCTTTGTTCATCCTACATTCTAGCCATCATATCCATCTTTCCTTGTGGTTCTTGTTTCCTTTGTTCATTAGACATTCTAGCTCGTACATTTCATTTTCTTTGTGCTCTTTGTTTCCTTTGTTCATCATACATTCCAGCCATCACATCTTTCTTTCTTTTTGCTTCTTCTTTCCTTTGTTCATCCTACATTCTAGCCATCATATCCATCTTTCCATGTGGTTCTTGTTTCCTTTGTTTATCTGACATTCTAACCCTCACACTCATCTTTCTTTGTGTTTGTTCAATGGACATTGACGCCCTTATGCGCAGTGGTAGTGCTGCTGCTTTGCAGTAAGGAGACTGTGGAAGATTGTGGGTTTGCTTCCCGGTTCCTCCCTGTGTGGATAGCGCTTTGAGTACTGAGAAAAGCGCTATATAAATGTAATGAATTATATTATTATATTGTATTTTTCTTGGTGCTTCTTGCTGTCTTTGCTTCTTCAACATTCTAGCTTATCTTTTTTTTCTTATTCCACCCTTTGCTTTTAACATCTTTGCATGTTCTAAACACTTGTCATCAAAAAAGAATGAATTTTATTTATTTTTATTTTCTTTAAATCCCTGAGGGAGTTCATTCATAGTCACTACTTTTTTCAAATATATGCTTGTGGACTCAGGTTAACATGAGCAACGTCGACACATGTAAATGCTGTTATGTTATGTCCGGATACAGACAGATGCCGGATGGTTTACTAAGGTAAAGTCATATCTGATGGAGGATCTCAGGAATCGTGGGGTAGAGGGGTCCTTTCATCGGATTGGCTGGCCCAGCGCTGACTCAGCTGTGGAATGAGTGTGGAATCACTGTTCTACAGCAGCTGATCGGAAAGAGAATTATTGGGATACAGCATCAAGCACACGCTGCCTCAGTCATGCTATCTATTTGAACTGCTCTCATACGACAAACGCTTCAGAGCCTTCCCTGTACTGACCTTGCGGTTCAGAAACAGTTTCATCCCAAGAACTATAAACGCACTCCATCAGTCCATCAAGTGCTCCTTGTAGAACTGTTTGTTCTTATAAGTACAATCACCTCACTGTAAACTTTTGATACAGTTATAATATTGCACAACCTGAGCCACTTTATAAAGCATGTATTACATATGATGATGATATCATTTTTAAGATGAAATGCAGCAAAATATGTTTATTGCATTATACAGATAAAATGTTAACGTCATTTGAATAATCTATATAATAATTAATATATTAATAATTAAACATGTGACGACACGGTGTCACAGTGCTGGCAATGAAACATTAAAAACAAAGATTAAAACTCACAGGACAAACTATGCAATCAATGAATAGATAGCCACATTAATAAATAATTAATGATTATATATAATGCAGAAATTGCAAAATGAACTTATAGGGGTCATGATTAACTACTCAAGATTAAGGCCTGCTCCTGTCTTAATTTAAATCCTGGAAATCACCCCACAGAGTATCAGCATTTAGTTTGGGGCATCAGAAGGAAGCACTGATGTGCCTGATAGCAACAGACCCCCAGAGGTGCATCTTAGCACACTGTGAGCTTAGAATGAGCTTATGGTTAAAAGTGCTCCAAGAAACCACCTCCTGGAGGGGCTGGAGAGGATTTTTCATGATGGCCTCCAATTTTGCTACCATCCTCTTTCCCACCACGGCTTCCAGTGTATCCAGAATTCAACTTGTGATGGAGCAGGCTTTCCTGATGAGTTTGTTCAGGCATTGTGTATCTTTTGAGCTCAACTTGCTTACCCAAGTGAGCACCACTTGGAACAGCATACTGGCTGCTATGGACTGCTATAGACTGACATTTCCAGCAGCTTGCTGTACACATCAAAAGACCTCAGAGTCTCCTTAGCAAGTCCAGTCTGCTTTGGCCCTTCTTGTCCATTGCCTCTGTGTTGTCACAGCAGTCCAGTTTGTTGTTTGTATGAACCCCCAGTTACTTGTAGCTCTGCACCACTTCCATGTCTTCCCCCTGAATGGTGACTGGTCTCAGAGGTTCCATGACACAACATAAGTCCACTGCCAACTGTTTTTCTTGCTGATGCTGATTTGCACGTTGTTGTTCCTGCACCACATGGCAAAGTCCTCCATAACCTTTCTGTACTCGCCTCCATTACAGTCATATGAAAAAGATTGGGAACTCCTCTCAGCCTGCCTAATAATTGACTCTACTTTCAACAAAAAAGATAAGAGTGTTATGTCTTTCATTTCCTAGGAATATTTGAGTACTGCGGTGTTTTCCGAACAAAGATTTTTAGTGACGCAGTATTTAGTTGTATGAAATGAAATCAAATGTGAAAAACTGCCTGTGCACAAATGTGGTTCCCCTTGTCATTTTGCTGATTTGAATGCCTGTCACTGCTCAATGCTGATTACTTGTATCACCAAATTGGTTGGATTAGCTCATTAAGCCTTGAACTTCATAGACAGGTGTGTCCAGTCATGACATATAAAGGTATTTAAGGTTGTCAATTACAAGTTGTGCTTCCCTTTGACTCTCCTCTGAAGAGTGACAGCATGGGATCCTCAAAGCAACTCTCCAAAGATCTGAAAACAAAGATTGTTGAGTCCCATGGTTTAGGGGAAGGCTACAAAAAGCTATCTCAGAGGTTTAAACTGTCAGTTTCAACTGTAAGGAATGGAATCAGGAAATGGAAGGCCACAGGCACAGTTGCTGTTAAGCCTAGCAGGTCTGGCAGGCCAAGAAAAATACAGGAGCGGCATATGCACAGGATTGTGAGAATGGTTACAAACAACCCACAGATCACCTCCAAAGACCTGCAAGAACATCTTGCTGCAGATAGTGTATCTGTACAACGTTCTACAATTCAGTGCAATTTGCACAAAGAACTTCTGTATGGCAGGATGATGAGAAAGAAGCCCTTTCTGCACTCACACCACAAACAGAGTCACTTGTTGTATACAGATGCTCATTTAGACAAGCCAGATTAATCTTGGAACAAAGTGCTTTGGACCGATGAGACAAAAATTTAGTTATTTGGTCATAACAAAAAGCGCTTTGCATGGCGGAAGAAGAACACCGCATTCCAAGAAAAACACCTGCTACCTCCTGTCAAATGTGGTGGAGGTTCCATCATGCTGTGGGTCTGTGTGGCTAGTTCAGGGACTGGGGCCCTTATTAAAGTCGAGGGTCGGATGAATTCAACCCAATATCAAAAATTCTTCAGAATAATGTTCAAGCATCAGTCACAAAGTTGAAGTAATGCAGCGGTTGGATTTTCCAACAAGACAATGACCCAAAACACAGTTGGAAATCTACAAAGGCATTCATGCAGAGGGAGAAGTACAATGTTCTGGAATGGCCGTCACAGTCCCCTGACTTGAATATCATCGAAAATCTATGGGATGATTTGAAGCAGGCTGTCCATGCTTGGCAGCCATCAAATTTAACTAAACTAGAGAGATTTTGTATGGAAGAATGGTCAGAAATACCTCCATCCAGAATCTAGACACTCATCAGAGGCTATAGGAGGGCAGCGTCTAGAGGCTGTTATATTAGCAACTAAGTATTGATGTAATATCTCTGTTGGGGTGCCCAAATTTTTGCACCTGTCTAATTTTGTTATGATGCATATTGCATATTTTCTGTTAATCCAGTAAACTTAATGTCACTGCTGAAATACTACTGTTTCCATAAGGCATGTCAGATATTTAAAGGAAGTTGCTACTTTGAAAGCTCAGCCAATGATAAACAAAACTCCAAAGAATTAAGAGGGGTTCCCAAACTTTTTCATAATTTTTCATTAATGCAGTCTATGATGGTCGAGTCATCTGAAAATGTCAAGTGCTGGCATTGTACTGGAAGTCTGTTATGTAGGGGGTGAACAGAAAAAACGACAGGACAGTTCTCTGAGGTGCTCCAGTATTACACTCCACCATTTCTGACACACAGGCCCACAGCCTCACAAACCATTGTCTATTGGGCAGTTAGTCCATGATCCAGTATAAGCCTTCAGCTTTTTCCCCAATCAATGAAGTAGAATGGTGCTAAAAAAAGCACTGGAAAAGTCAAAGCACATGATCCTGACTGCGGTGTGGGCTTTGTCCAAGTGGGTGTGATGGGCAAACTACAGACAATACACATGTTCTGAAATCAGGGGTCTTGGTGGCCACAATTAACATTCTTGTGCAGCTGCCTATTGTACCACTTCCTACTCATTACTCTTCATTTTATAAAGTACCCTGTCATAGTGAACAATATCCCATGATGCTTTATAGGTTTAGTACGGTTATTTCCCTAAATCCACCACCTTAGTTATTAAGGGTTTTCACTTCACTTATTTATGCATTTGCCTATTTTAATACTTTATATTTTACTATTCTAATGCTTTAGTCTATGTTTCATAGGACCTTAACCTGGGGGAGTAGAGAAAGCTTCATTGTCATCAAAAATTTCGAGTTCTGGTTTTCGACAGATCTCAACGTTTAAGGGTCCCCCGATACCGAAAACATTGATATCTATCTCAATGATGGGTGTGTGTCTGTGTGTCACAGTTTCTTGAGGATGGTCTAGAGGTAAAACAGCTGGACAGAAAAATGCCACACTAGAAACTTAAGTCTGTTATGAGGTGATGATGTGCTGGTTAGTTTTTGAGCCAAATCATGCAAGAGAAAGAGGCGCTCTAGAAGAACCCTCAAATACAATAATTCTGCAATTATACAATTATGAATTCTTCTTGTCAATTGCTATTGTATGATCACTAAGATCAGACTGGCAAATAATTACTGAAGAGTTATAGAATAGTTCGGATAACTTGGTTCCTGGGGCACAAAACCTACTGATGCTCATCTCTAAATTTATCTTTACAGGTTTCTTTTAACGTTTGGTGGGTAAAGGAACTCACATTGAATAACACACTTAGCCAAGTGTGGGAATCTTGTCAGAAACATTGTGCTTTCAAGTACACTACCTCATCCACTAGGGGGCAAACTGATTTCTAACACTAGGAGTTGCCACAGCAGATCATTTTCTTCCATATCTTTCTGTCCTCCTCATCTTGTTCTGTTACACTCATCACCTGCATGTCCTCTCTCACCACATCCATAAACCTTCTCTTAGGCCTTCCTCTTTTCCTCTTACCTGACAGCTCTATCTTTAACATCCTTCTCCCAATATACCCAGCATATCTCCTCTGCACATGTCCAAACCACCGCAATCTACGCCTCCTCGACTTACCTAAGCATCCAACTTGAGCTGACCCTCTAATGTACTCATTTCTAATCCTGTCCACCTCGTCACACCCAATGCAAATCTTAGCATCTTTAACACTGCCACCTCCAGCTCTGTCTCCTGCTTTCTAGTCAGTGCCACCGTCTCCAACCCATATCACATACAATATATACAGTATATATATAAATGAATGATTTGGATAGGAATATAAGTAACAAGATGGTTGAGTTTGCAGATGATATTGAGCTAGGTGGATTGGCAGATAATCCAGAATCTATTGAAACATCACAGATGGACTTAGGCAGCATACAGGCAGGGGTATATTTGTTGCAGATTAAATATTAATGTCAGTAAAGGTAAAGAATTACATGTAGTTATTCAAAATGTTAGGTTTGAATGCACAATGGGAGGCCTGAAAATTGAAAGTACACCTTATCAGAAGGATTTAGGAGTTGTAATGGACTTGACAATATCAACTGCCAGAAAGCATTCAGAAGCCATTAAGAAGGCTAACAGGATGTCAGGTTATATAGCGCCCTGATGCGTGAAGTACAAGTCCAAGGAGGTTCTGCTGAAGCTTTATAACTCACTGGTGAGGCCTCATCTGGAGTACTGGGTGCACTTTTGGTCTCCAGGCCACAAAAAGGACATAGCAGTGGTAGAAAAGGTCCAGAGAAGAGCAACTAGGCTGATACTAGGGCTACAGGGGATGAGTTATGAAGAAAGATTAAAAGAGCTGAACCATTGAGTTTAAGCAAAACAGGATAAAGAGGTGACATGATTGAAGTGTTTAAAATTATGAAAGGAATTAGTCCAGTGGATTGAGACTGTGACTTTAAAATGAGTTCATCAAGAACACGGGACACAGTTGGAAGTTGTTAAGGGGAAATTTTGCACAAACATTAGGAAGTTTTTCTTTACATAGATTACCAGAGACACTAGGAATAAATGACCAAATAGTGTGGTGGACAGTAGGACTTTAGGGTGCTTCAAAACTTGAGTTAATGTTATTTTGAAGTAATTAAATGGATAGGACTGGTTAGTTTTGTTGGGGTGAATGGCCTGTTCTTCGCTTCAACATTAAGCTAGGATGAAGAAGTTTTCAAGTAAAGTCCACCTTTGTTTTAATAGAAAGCATGTTTGCACCACAGCTGTTGTTGTGCCTTCATTCTTTTTAGACGTTGGGAGTGTGCTCAGATTATGCGTTTCCACACCCACTACACAACGAGCCACTTGGATTGGGACACGAGTGCAGCAGGTGACACCTCAGCACCACACTGAACAGTGTGAGGTTTTGTATGGTGGCTGGAGTACCAGTCTTGCCACCAACCCCCAAGTTCTCCCTGTAATTTGGAGGACCTGCTTGTTGGGCTGGATGCAGATTAACGTCATTCCCAGGACGAAGCAATTGCAGAATAAGGGCCCACTTAAGGGTCACTTCTGGCATTTACGGGATTCGAACAACCTTCTGATTGGCAGTGCAGATCCCTAGCCTCAGAGCCATCACCACACAAATCCTAGACCATCAGTAAAATATATCATTATTATTAGTAGTAGTAGTATTATTGTCTCGGTTGGGACTATCAATGTCCTGGGAAATGGAAGAGAGCCACGGCTGCAGGAAGTCGGAGCATTACACTTCATGACAGTCATCTAAACATTTTTCTGGATCTTCTTTACTTTACAGGCTTTTTTTCTTTAACATTTCACTTCTGCAATTTTAGTGTGCCATCACAGTCAGCTTACCCTTGCTTGAATACACAATAATGAGTGAGGAAGGACTAAGCCATTAGGCTGTAACACAAGGCTTTTGTCGCTTAATGAATCAAAAGCTTGTAAATCTAAAAGTTTACGTGGCACAGTTAATCACGAGCTTGTTCCACATTAACAATCAAACATGACAAGGCAGGCCTTTAGCTGGCTGTCTTCTTGCTCCTTTGAGTTCTCATTTATCTTGGTACTAATGAACAGTGTTAGGGTGCCAAGCCTTTAAGAATAATGTCCAATTCTGTGTGTTGAGTCACTCCAGTTTCGAGTGAAGGACTTGGCTTGTGATGGACTGAACTTTTTTGTCTTTGCCATGAGATCCTCTGTCTGTGGTGTTGGGTTGTCTCTCTCAGTTCCTTGTTAGGGTCTTTGCTGTGTACTGTCATGGGAAAAAGTGCGCCTCTCTCTGGCATGAGCGTTTAGGCTCTGAAGCTCCCTTTTTGAAGTAATGCTGCTTCTCAGTCTACCCTGACTGGGCTCAACCACTGGCACAGGGAAGAAGTGATGTTTGAGTTTTAAGATATTTTTTTTTTTATTTTAAGTGTTTCCCACATTGGTTCCATATTCTGAGTGAATGAAGGACAATTGGGTTGTTGGTATATTGATGATAACTTCTGTTTTACTAGGGTACAAAGCAAGGAATATAAAGACGTGCTGCAGGATTTTATTTCTATTCCAGACCAAGCTAGTGTGTGTCCACCTGTTTGTGTCCAGGTTTTTATCGCTTGTATGAAATAAAACTGAAAATGAGGTAGTGCCATGCTGCCTTCTGATTTAGGTTGTTGTACAGTCACACTTTGGATGTGTTTATATTTCGAATTCCAAATAAATGAGGTTAGGACTGAATCTAATTTCTTAAAAAATAATTTGTTAACACACTGTACAGTATATGGGGATGTTTTGAAATAGAGACAGTGTTAATTTTCTCTGCTAAAGTAAAATGGAGGATATGCATCCATCTATCCATCCATTATCCAACCCACTGTATCCTAACTACAGGGTCACGGGGTTCTGCTGGAGCCAATCCCAGTCAACACAGGGCGCAAGGCAGGAAACAAACTCGGGCAGGGCGCCAGCAAGGGTATGCACATCTTGTTTCATTTTGTCCATGCAAAGAGCAAAATTTTGTTGAAAAAGAGCTTTATATTTACTTGTGATGTTTACCCCTAGATATTTAAACTGACCTGCAATGATAAAAGAGAAGGTGTCCAATCTAATGCTGTTTGCTAGGGAATTCACTGGAAAAAGCACGCTTTTGTTCAAATTAATTTTGAGTCCAGATATCTTTCGAAATTCTGCTAGTACAGTTAGTGTTGCAGGCACTGAATTTTGTGGGTCTGATATATACAGTACCATATCATCTGCATATAGTGATATTTTCTGTTCAAGTCCTTCTCTGAAAATCCATTTTATCTCAGAAGCATTTTGAAAGTGAACTGCCAGTGGCTCAATAGCAATTGCAAATAGCAGTGGTGACAGGGGGCATCCTTGTCTAGTGACGCTTTCTAGTTTGAAGTAGTCTGAGATTATGTTGTTAATACAAACTGAAGCTTCTGGACTGGAATACAGTAGTAGTACATTCGTTTGATCCATGCACATATGTTATGGCCAAGCCCAAATTTATGCAAAGTGGTGAATAGGTAATCCCATTCAACCATATCAAATGCTTTTTCTGCATCCAAAGATGATAAGATCTCTGGAGTGTTAGACTTTATGGGTAAAAAAAATTACATTAAATAGACATCGAAGATTGGAAGCCAAATATCCGGTTTGGTCTCATGATATTACTGAAAGGAGCACTTTCTCAATCCTTCTAGCAAGGACTTTAGAGAGTATCTTAACATCATTATTCAGAAGTGAGGTTGGTCTGTATGATGCACATTGTAATAAGTCCTTATTTTTGTTAGGAAAAATGGTAAATTAATGCTTGGTTAAAAGTTTGAGGTAGAATTTTATTGTCTCTGGCTTCTATAAAAGTTGCTAATAAAAGGGGACCTAACTTGATTGAAATTTTTGTCCACCACATCCCATTAATTCCACATGCAGTTCTCTGCCTGAATGCCATCTACTGGCAGCTCCAAGTGAGTTACGCTAGATGTCAAGCTCTCCTAAATCCTGGTGAGGTTAGGAGTAGTTTCCTGAATTAGGAATATTGAGAAACTGCTTTTACTCCGAAGTGTAGACCCAGCTTGAACCAGTTGGGACTGTTTTCATTCTCTCAGATGCTTAATAAGTATGGGCACAGGACATGTTATTTTATATGTGCTTCATCTTATTAGGCATGTTAAGTGATTTACTGAAAGACATTGAGTGACTTGGTAGTGAGAATTAAACTGTCAACCTCAGTTTTCATTAGGTCACCATAATTCAAAAGGCCACCATCTGTTAAGCCACATTGCCTGCCTGTTTTAGTGAAGTTTTATATTAAACCCTTTTGGCTAAGCAGTATCATAAGAAGCTTTACAAATGCATTAGAGCTAAAGTGTATGATGTATCAAATAACAAGGTAATAATGAACATAACAAGATAATAATGGTGAAAATAACAAGGTAATAATCATTGTAGTGGACAGTGCATCATAGAAATAAGCATGAGACGAAACAAGGAGAAAAAAAGGTCATCGGCTTCCAACAAGTAAACCAGTTTTAGAATGCTAAAGCAAAAAAGGTTCATTGGAAGCTGACAGACCCTGGAAAAATGGGCCAGACACTTTAATATCATTTTAATTTTTTTTAAAATCAATAACCAATGAGCAGTAATGTACTGTTGGCTGATTTTCTGCTTCTTTAAATTCACAAAGACTGCATTAGGGCCTCTGGGGCTAGAGAACAACAGCATAATTAAAATGACCTACTTTTGGAATCCTGCCATCTAATTTATGAAGCTTAGCTGCTCATTGAGACCCGATTACATTCCATATGAATGCTAAGACCTAAAAAGTAATAATAATAATAATACATCTTCCATTGTTTCATAGTTTCATGGTGGCAGTTTTTTTAATTTTTCTGTTTAGTTTTTTAAATCATAAGGTAAGTGAGATGCTCAGGTTTACACAGTGAAGGGGGATAGAAGGAGTTCTGACCAGGTCACAGTTTCTATTAGATATGGCCCAGTAGCTGCTATTATGGGTACATTGGTGTACTTCCATGGTTTGACAGTGACAATATTATTTCATTTTTGTTGGAACAGACTAAGATGGTCTGGCTGCTAGCACATTTAAGGGTACCCCACAGAAACCAGAAGACACTTACAATAATAGATAGATAGATAGATAGATAGATAGATAGATAGATAGATAGATAGATAGATAGATAGATAGATAGATAGATAGATAGATAGATAGATAGATAGATAGATAGATAGATATGAAAGGCACTATATATTAGATAGATATGAAAGGCACTATATATTAGATAGATATGAAAGGCACTATAGATAGATAGATAGATAGATAGATAGATAGATAGATAGATAGATAGATAGATAGATAGATAGATAGATATGAAAGGCACTATATGATAGATAGATAGATAGATAGATAGATAGATAGATAGATAGATAGATAGATAGATAGATAGATAGATAGATAGATTTCATATCTATCTATCTATCTATCTATCTATCTATCTATCTATCTATCTATCTATCTATCTATCTATCTATAGTGCCTTTCATATCTATCTAATATATAGTGCCTTTCATATCTATCTATCTATCTATCTATCTATCTATCTATCTATCTATCTATCTATCTATCTATCTATCTATCTATCTATCTATCTGTCTATCTATCTATCTATCTATCTATCTATCTATCTATCTATCTATCTATCTATCTATCTATCTATCATATAGTGCCTTTCATATCTATCTATCTATCTATCTATCTATCTATCTATCTATCTATCTATCTATCTATCTATCTATCTATCTATCTATCTATCTATCTATCTATCTATCTATCTATCTATCTATCGTGCCTGACACAACTCTACAAACACAAGTTCTTATGCAAATAAATGATTTATATGAAAAAGACCTCCAAACAAGCTGATTAACAAAGTTTACATATTAACAATTCTCTCTTCTCTTCTCTTCTCTTCTCTTCTCTTCTCTTCTCTTCTCTTCTCTTCTCTTCTCTTCTCTTCTCTTCCTCTACTCCTCCAAGGTGAGCTTTGTCCATTTTCACCCGACTCCAACTCGCATAGGTAAGGCAGGGTGGCTCCTTTTATGGAAGACCTGGGAGTACTTCCAGTGCCAAGGTATTGACAGACAGAAGCTTCCCCAAAGTAGTGACCACAGATCTCTGCAGCACTCCATGGTGGCATCCACAGAACCCAACAGAGGCTGCCCCATGGGGCTACAATTCCAAGTGTACTCTGTGGGTATTGTCCTGAGTATGACGTTAATCTGCATACAGCCCTGCATGTAGGCCCTCCAACCTACAGGGAAAAACCTGGGGGTTGGTGGCAGAATCGGCACACCAGCCACCGTAAAAAAACCTCACGCTGTTCCACTCCATCTGAACTAGTGTGGTGCTGAGGTGTCACCCATTGCATGGCTTCACTCAGGTCCTAATCTGGGATCTTGAGGTGGTTTGTCATGGGGTGGGTGTAGCAATGTGCTCTATCAGCGCATGCTCCTAACCTCTGTGGGTATGTATATTTGTACCGTATCCCAGGGCTACTGCCATCTAGCATGTCTGGTAGTAAATAGGACAAACAGATGGTCTCCCACTGTCCCTCTGTTATATTGTCCTCCTGGGCAGGTAAGGATCTTCGGTCCATCCCCGGTGGGACGCCAGGATATTCACTCTGTGGTTCCTGGCAAAGGTCGGAAACAGCCTGCCTTTCTTCTTAGCCATTCAGTACGGTGGTCTCGCATCTTGGTCAGGCCCCATCACATCAGGCTGTAGAGAAGTAAGTTTGTGTTTCTCCAAGACACCGCCCTTCCACTTCTTTCTTAACTAATTTTGATATTCAAGCACCTCGCTCATTTATTTATACTGTAAAATGAAGGGACAACAAATTGTGAAAAGTTGGGTTTTTCACCCCGTATGCTTGGCGAAATGAAGACTTATATCAGCAATATGACTTTACAGACATAGTCCAAAACAGAACTGAGGTATAACAGAAAACATGGCTGTTATATAGTTGGCAGAGGAGGGACGGAAGTGGACATGGTGAGCTCTTCTGATGTCTGCGGAGAAAAAGAGGAGAAAGTGTTAGAGAACAGCGCCAACCCCTGGTCTGGTGGAGAAATACATTTCATCCAGTTGTCTCCCATATAAACGGGTGTGACATTTTGAGTTATGCACATTATAAGCCATCCATCCACCCATCCATCCATTCTCTTCCGCTTATCTGAGGTCGGGTCGCGGGGGCAGCAGCTTGAGCAGAGATGCCCAGACTTCCCTCTCCCCGGCCACTTCTTCTAGCTCTTCCGGGAGAATCCCAAGGCGTTCCCAGGCCAGCCGAGACACATAGTCCCTCCAGCGTGTCCTGGGTCTTCCCCTGGGCCTCCTCCCAGTTAGACGTGCCCGGAACACCTCACCAGGGAGGCATCCTGATCAGATGCCCGAGCCACCTCATCTGACTCCTCTCGATGCGGAAAACCTTCTATTCATCAAACCTTCTATGATGAATGAAAACTTTGGACGGCGTTTTCCCTTGCCCGGACCCGTGTCACCGGGGCCCCCCTCTGGAGCCAGGCCTGGAGGTGGGGCTTGATGGCGAGCGCCTGGTGGCCAGGCCTGCACCCATGGGGCTTGGCTGGGCACAGCCCGAAGAGGCAACATGGGTCCCCCTTCCCATGGGCTCACCACCTATGGGAGGGGCCAAGGAGGTCGGGTGCAGTGTGAGTTGGGTGGTGGCCGAAGGCGGGGACCTTGGGGTCCGATCCTCGGCTACAGAAGCTGGCACATTGTAAGCAGTTTTTTTTTATTAAATTAGATGTTTTCTGTTTGAATGAGGGAACTTGTACTTGATTTCTTGTGCCTATGCAAATGGCAAGTAAAATCTGTCCTGTTGCAACTGCTCCTCCTCTAAGTAGGATGTCAGGGTCACTCTCTTATGACACAGCGGCCACATTCCTAGAAATCACACGTGTGACATGACATGGCCCTTCTTTACTTTTCAGAATAGACGCAGATAAGACCAAACGTTGTTCTACTCTCTGAATATGCAAACTGCTATGACTGCATCATTTCTTCGTCTTCTCCCCTGCTTAGCTAGTAGAAAGGGAGCGCTTAGCACTGTGTATGTAATAAATTATCGTTTGGCCAAATGATTGTAAATGCAGACGTGCACTTTTCCCAGTGCTGTTGTCATCAGTTTGTAAAAGTAATAAAACTGTATTTAAACTTTTAATAACAATTCATGACTATAATTACCTCCAGTGGGGTACTGACTCAGGCAGGTGATTTATCACTCCTTTCATCCTACTCAGACACAGAGAGAACCTGCAAGCACCACAGACCTGAACCTGATTTTCTGAAACTGTGCAGCAGGAGTGCCAACTACTGTGCCATCTTCCTCTAGTGCAGGGGTCCTCAATCACAGTCCTGGAGGGCCGCAGTGGCTGCAGGTTTTTATTCCAACTAGTTTCCTAATTAGAAAGTAGTCGATGCTGATAATAAAATCTTGGTATTGAACTATTTAGCTTGGTAATGCTTGCAGTCATCCAAGAGAAATTTTAATTGCACTGTAGAGTTTCCTTCTGTGAGAACATTATCCATGTGTTTTGTGGACCAGAATTGATTTCAGCTTAATGGTCTTCCAATTCCCCTCTCATTCATTTCTAAACATTTTTTATCTCAGATACTTCATGGTAAGCACGTTAGCTGGAGAGCTGCTAGTTTATTGGTTATCTGCATCTCATTATTAACTAATGTCTGTTTAAGAACAAAGGCAACAATTAAAAGTTAAATGTAGCTGCTAAAATCTAAAATAGGAAATTGAGGGTTCTGAATGGCAGCAGGCAAGAGAACTAAAATTAAGCTCAATAAACATAGTGCTTTAGTTGTAAATAAAAGGGTTCTAATTAAGAAATTGGTTAAAGTGAAAACCTGCAGCCATAGCAGACCTCCAGGACTGTAATTGAGGACCACTGATCTACAAAGTAACTAAAATTTGCCTTTGATGAATAAAGGCTCTAACAAGGCATAAAGTTAAACACCAGCTTTCATTATCAGCAAGGACTGAGTTCTAATTAGGACACTGGCTGGAATGAAAACCCGTAGCCACTCCGGCCCTCCAGGACCGTGATTGAGGACCCCTGCTCTAGTGAGAGAACAAAGCATTCACAGAGCTATTTAATCTAATTCCTGGTCTTGGACTTCCAGAGTCTACTCCTGTGGCACTGATTAATACCCCCTCAGGCATCTGGCTCACCCCGGGCGACTTAATGAATAGGGATCCTTGGCAGAGAGCTGATCATGGCCAGCAGTCATACCACCTGTGTTTCAGAACAGGTCATCCACCTGAAGCTAAGCATGTTCGGGCCCGGCCAGTACTTGGATGGGAGACCCTCTAGGAAAAAATTGGGTTTGCTGCTGGAAGCTGTGCTGGTGAGGCCGGCAGGGGGCCTTTACCTTGTGGTCTGAATGAGGATTGCAATATCTCACTGCAGTGATGGGCACACTGTGCTGTAAAAACGACGCTGTCCTATGAATGAAACCGACGTCCTGACTCTCTGTGGCCATAAAAAGATCCCTGGACATCCTTCGTAAAGAGTAGGGTGTATCCCGATGTCCATGCTGAGTTGTCCACCACGGCCTAGTCATTCTCGCCCCCTCATTGTCCCCCATTTCTAATTAGCACCACTTTACCACCTAACAGCTAATGTGTGGTGAACGCTACTGGCACAATAATGGCCGCCGTTACATCATCCAGATGGATTCTGCACATTAGAGATGGTTAAAGTGGCTCCCCACTCAAGGAAGTGCTTTGAGTAGCGAGAAAAGCGCTATATAAATGTAAAGAATTGTTATTATTATTATCATACTTTAAACAATGCAGCACACGAACACCCTGCCATTGAATGAGTGTGGAGACTCTACTCCAACAAAAAGTTGAGCAGTGAAGGGGGTTAAATGACAAAATATTGTTGCGATCAGCATCATTCCCTCCAATAATTAACATCTCTGTTTGTTCTGTGTTTAAAGATAGGTAGTTCTCATCAATTCAATCCTTTTATTCACTAAAACAACTAATTAAAGACAACATTGGATAAACTTCATTTGGTCTAAAAGAAAGGTAGAACTGAGTGTCATCTGCTGTAATAGAAAGCACAAACACAATCTTTAAGTGTTGGGGAATCCGACCCCGTATACTGTAAGAACCGGTTTTGCTTTGGTATGTGGTCAGTCATGAAATACAACACAGACAGTTTACATGATGATCGGCGGACATTTTATGCTGTGGGGACGGAAATAGAAAGGGTATGCTGGGAAAGGAACCGCTGAGGTAGATGGGATGTGCTGACGTCATCATTGGGGGACCAGAGGGAAGGAAAGAACCCGGAAGTGGCTTGTTCTGCTGGCAAAGGTTTTCAGGTGAATTCAAGGCTGCGTTATCTCATCTTTCTTGTCGGAGCAAAGAGAGAGTGGTTACTACACTGCCGTTGTTCCATGACGTGCGATTTCGCGCTGCTCGTTGGGTCTTTAAGCTGCTCCCTAAACGCTCGTGACACTGCGTACGAGTGAAAATTAACATGATGTTTCCTAATGATAGATCCCAGTGGAAGCATGTAAAGCGAAAACAGTAAAGGTCACAGTACTGAGCTCTGCGGGACACCATATTGAACTTCTGTGTATAATGATGGAGTACTGTCAGCACATTTATGTACATATTGGAATCGATTTGATAAATAAGAACTAAACAGGCAAGGATGGTGCCTGTGAGCCCAACGTCATTTTCCAGCCTGTGCAGTAGAATGGAATGGTCAATGGTGTCAAATGCTGCTCTTAAGTCTAACAACATAATTACAGTAGAGTTTCCTTCATCAGTGGATGTCAGAATGTAGTTTACTTCACGCATTAGTGCCCTTTCTGTACTATGACCAGTGCGGAAGCCAGACTGGAATTTCTCAAGTAAATTGTGATGCATAAGGTGTGACTGAAGCTGATTGGTGACTACATTTTCTAAAATTTTAGAGAGAAACGGTAAATTTGAAATGGGCCTATAGTTATTATGTATGTGTGGGTCTAGATCTGACTTTTTAAGTAATGGTTTGACGATTGACACTTTTAATGCATCAGGTACTGTGCCATGCAATAATGAACCATAGATAATACTAAGAATAGGCGCTGCAAGAACATCCGTTGCTGAGATTGAGATGGAGGGGGTTCTTCCTTGATGACTTCGGTGTGCAGACACCCTGTCATTTCATTAAGCAGTTGTGTGATGAGAGGTCGGAACATGGCCCACTAGGGAAAGCCAAGGGGAAAACTCAGGATCTGATGGAGGGATTGTATCTTTTGTCTGAACAAAGAGTGTCTGGGTGCTCCTTAAGAGGAACAGTAAGGTATAGATGTAAGCAGGGTGAAAGTGAAATAAATTGAAATGCATGAGTGCATGTTAGTTCATTAGATATTGAGCTAATGAGTACCATCCTTGTGTAGTTTCCATGATTCTTCCTATGTGAATGTGAGATTTATACTGGTTTCTTCTGCATCTAAAATATGTGTGTGTGGTAGGTTGATTGGTGCCCTATGTGGCTTGACTCCTCTTCAAGCGTCAGTTCATCCTGTTGGGCTCCATTTCACAGAGACCCAAAAAATGCATTAAGCAGATTTACTAAATGGGTGGAGAAGTATGGTGGCATGATGGATAGTGCTGCTGCCTCACTGTACTGGGATAAAGTGTTAAATCCAGCTGTGGATCATCTGGGGGATGGTGGGTAATTCCAGAAGCATCAGGTGCAAGACGGAATCCAGGCCTTCAAAGGGGTGTCAATCCATCACAGGAGTCACTGAAGCAGAGACCCCATTTACCCTGATACGCCCAAGATGGACTGGTAAAGAAACAAATAGCTCAGCCATATCAAATTCTCATTGATGCATAAACTGCATAAACTTTCCCTTCAGACACAAAGTCGCATCCATCCGTCATCTTTGTTAACCCATTTTTTCTTATTTTTGAGGCCACAGAGAGCCATAGTCCAAGCTAGCAAGACCAAATTCATTGATGAAGGTGCTATGTAATGAAGGCTGATAAAAAATCATCATGAAGCTTTATATCTCTTTAAATTTTGTAACACAATATTGATTGATTTTCCTGCTTTTAGTACATCGCCTTAGAAAAGAAAACCACAGGACTGCATCTTACAGATGTGAAGAGGAAATTAAAATGCTTTTAATGGGGCTTTCTTCTCCGTTTTAGGATTAGTGGGGCATAACTGAGAAACCCCAAGGCTGATGTAAGAATGCTGTCCTCAGTTTCTGGTCTTGGCAAATATATGGTCACTTATCTGTCCATAGGAAAAAAAAATCAAATTAAATTTCTTTGTTTTTTTTTTTTTTGCTTTCAGGAGTTTGCCACATTGACGAAAGAGCTGAACGGCTGCAGAGAACAGCTGCTAGAAAAGGAAGAAGAGATATCTGAGCTAAAGGCTGAGCGGAATAACACAAGAGTAAGTAAAATGATGACATTTGAGATGCAAAATCAAAAATTCTCTCTGGATAAGCCAAGATGAACACATCTGTCTCATATAAGTCAGACCTGCTTGAAATGATTATGAAGGAGTGCCAGGCAGGTGCCATTGAGGTGGCAAAGGGTAGGCAAAGGCATTGCAGAAAAGCTTGAAGAAATCCAATGTAATAGGATAGATAGATAGATAGATAGATAGATAGATAGATAGATAGATAGATAGATAGATAGATAGATAGATAGATAGATAGATAGATAGATAGATAGATAGATAGATAGATAGATAGATAGATACTTTATTAATCCCAATGGGAAATTCACAAAAAAAAGTCATACACGGAGCTGCTGAAAAGGCTGCCACTCTCGGCGGCGCCAATTTACTTTACACCACAGCGCCAATTAAATGAAAGTCCCCTTTAGCTTTTTCTTGAGCAAATTCCCAGTCCATATACGTAGAAACTCTCTCAAACCACCCCACATTCCCACTTTTAAGTAAAAAGGATGGCCAGTCCTAACAAACTTCCACAGATATATCTACTCTCTATATATAAAATCCTAAGCCTAAAAGTGCAACGAAAGTGCTTCACGTTTTTTGTCACACTTTAAATCAGGCTTATTTTAAAACCTACATATACATGTTTGGTATCATTCTTTTCAGAATTTATCAAACTTTATTGTGATGTTGTTAGATTTTCAGATTCTTATTCCATTTGTAAATTATAAACTAAAAAATATCAAGAACTCACATTTCATGAGATGGGACTTTGTGCCAAAAGATTTAACCATGCCCGGGGCTGGAAATGAAACACAAATATATGTTTAAAACTATTAGATTGGTTTAAATGTTCATTCTAAATTGGTTTAGAACAATATTGCACAGATACATTGTACAATTTAAAATATTTAATCTTTTATTATTAATGTTGGGCGGCACGGTGGCGCAGTGGGTAGCACTGCTGCCTCGCAGTTGCGAGACCTGGGGACCTGGGTTTGCTTCCCGGGTCCTCCCTGCGTGGAGTTTGCATGTCCTCCCTGTGTCTGCGTGGGTTTCCTCCGGGCGCTCCGGTTTCCTCCCACAGTCCAAAGACATGCAGGTTAGGTGGATTGGCGATTCTAAATTGGCCCTAGTGTGTGCTTGGTGTGTGGGTGTGTTTGTGTGTGTGTCCTGCGGTGGGTTGGCACCCTGCCCAGGACTGGTTCCTGCCTTGTGCCCTGTGTTGGCTGGGATTGGCTCCAGCAGACCCCCGTGACCCTGTGTTCGGATTCAGCGGGTTGGAAAATGGATGGATGGATGGATTATTAATGTTTTACTAAACTCTTATGTGATATAAACATTGTAATCATATTGTATATTTTGTTTCATGAATGTAAACGAAAAACTAGTTTCAATTAACACAAATCTTAATGATTTTAATTTTGTCGACATGTTAAATGGTTCCCAGAGACTCAAACACAACGTAAATGTTAAAAGTGTATTTCACATAAACGATCCGTATTGTTTAGTTTGATGTATGACACGACGTGATGGCAGAAACCCTCCGAACTTCGCAATGATGCGTATTATTTGGTTTGATGTACTGTTTTTCCTTTTCATTTTTTTCGCTTAATTTTTGAACGGGTCCTTGACCCGAAGTTCCTTTCTGGGCATTGCCGAGACCTGTCGAAACCTTCCAAGAGATTTTACGAAGTCAGTCCTGAAATGGTGATGACGTCACTTCCAGGTCTATAACTGTGGTTCTACAACTGCGGTGACGTATGGAGTTGTGGCTCTACAAGTGGATAGTACTCACTGTACAGGCTTTTAAATGTTCAAAGTGCCAAAGGAGATGCAGATCACGCTGCACGGCAGCAGCAGCAAACTAGCAGCTGATCGAGCAAAGAGGAGGTAAAAAAAAACTATGTTTTTCCCATTGTATCACCATTTAAGAGAGGGTTTCAGAGGAGGTGTGTGTCTCCTTGGGGTGTGTTCAGCCCCCTTCATCACAACGCGAGCGTCAAAGATGCAAAGTGGCTGGCAAGCGAAGTGAGCAGGGGGGAACCCCCTAGTATATACAGAAATTTACACAGAACTCTCAATATGACCGTAAGGAACAAATGACGCCCCTGGTTTAGGGGAGGCACATATATATACATAAATATAAACAACACCCACAGTATGACTTACGGAACAAAAGACGCCCCTGTCCTCTCCGACCCGATCAGGTAAAGCACATATATGTACACATAAATATAAGCAATACATATTGTCCATGAAGAACGGAGAAACATGCGACAAGGACAATCATATTGGGATGGATCAAGGGAAGATGGAAAACGGCACTATCCGAAAGTAAAAGACGTAATAATAATAATAATATTAATACATTTTATTTATATTGTGCCTGTCCTATGCTCAAAGCACTTTATAGAGTTTAAGAAAGAATGACAGGGTATACAGTAAATAGCATTGTACTAAACCAGAGAGTAAGATAGTAAATTCAGAGAAAAGCCTAACAGACAACATAATCGATGGTCTCGCACACACACACACAGGTTACATGAGCAACTTGACATAAAGGTAAACTGAGAGAAGGGTAATAAAGTCAAGTAGAGCTAAACGCCTTCCTGAACAGATGAGTTTTGAGATGTTTTTTAAAAGAATTCATGGAGTCAGCTGATCTAATTAATTTCGGTAGGTCATTCCAGAGTCTGGGCGGCTATACAGCTGAAGGCCCTGTCACCCATGGAGTGTAGATTAGTGTGGGGTACAACAAGATTGCCAGAATCAGAGGAGCTTAGTGGACAGACAGGCACATAGTGATGGAGAAGGTCACTGATGTAGTTTGGCGCGAGGTTATTTAAGGCTTTGTAGGTTATCAGTAGAATTTTGTATTTGATTCTGTAAGACACGGGGAGCCAGTGAAGATGGAGCAGGATGGGTGTGATGTGCTCACTGCTGCTGGTTCGAGTAAGGACTCTTGCAGCCGAGTTTTGAATAAGCTGGAGGTGTAATATAAGATTAGAAGGGGCACCTGCCAGTAGGGAATTACAATAATCGATACGGGATGTGATAAAAGCATGGACAAGTTTCTCAGCGTTAGAAAAGGAGAGGAAGGAGTGAACACGGGATATGTTACGGAGATGAAAGTAAGAAAGTTTCTTAGTGTGATTTATGTGGGCGGAATAAGAAAGGGAGGAATCAAAAATAATACCAAGATTCTTTGCAGTAGAGGCAGGTCTGATGAGATTACCGCCAAGAAAGACTGGGAAGGAACTCATTTTATTAAGTTGCACTTTAGTCCCAATTTGCAGGAGTTCAGTTTAGTTGCAATTTAATTTTAAAGAGTTCTGCTCCATTCAGGTTTTAAATTCACTGAGGTAAATTGTGAGCTGAGAAAGCTCTGATGAAGTTCCACTTTTAAAATTGAAATAGAGCTGAGTATCATCTGCAAAAAATGATATCCCAGTCCATAGCTACGGATAATATGGCCAAGGGGAAGCATATAAATACAGAAAAGAAGAGGGCAGAGGACAGAGCCCTGTGGAACTCCTTGTGTGACTGGCGCTGAGCTGGACCTGCTGTTGCCAAGACTAACAAACTCTTGCCTATCAGTCAGATAGGACTTGAACCACTGGAGGGCAGTGCCAGAGATATCCAGCATGTTTTCCGTTATGAAGAGTAGAATGTCATGTCTAACAGTGTCAAATGCTGCACTGAGGTCTAACAGAATTAATATGCTGGTTTGTCCAGAGTCTGCTGCCATAAGCAAATCATTGGTTACCTGTAGCAGAGCAGTTTCACAGCTGTGCTGTGCTCTTACACCAGACTGAAAGGGTTCCATCAAATTATTAGAGGTTAGGTAATTGGTGAGTTGGGAAGCTACAACACGCTCAAGAACTTTTGACAGAAAATTGTTAAGATTGTCAGCATCAAGACCAGACTTTTTTAACATTGGGGTTACATAAGTGGTTTTAAAAGTGAGCAGCACAGAGCCAGTGTCAAGGGATGAGTTTATTATTGTTGTAACAGTCGGGATTATGGCATGAAGGCAGGATTTAAGTAGTGTGGTGGGGATGGGGTCCAGTACACAGGTAGTCGGCCTCATCTTACAAAGCAGGTCATTAACAAAAGCAGATGTGACTGCTGAGAAGTTAGAGAAGGAGCTGCATGGAGTGGGAAAACAAGGAGAGATATAAACATATGATGTATTTATCTTAGTTGAATTATTTAGATCTTTAATTTTGTTACAGAAAAAGTGGAGGAATTTCTCACAGACTTCAGTAGAAGAGGTAGTTGGGCCAGATGCAGGTTCGAGTAGCTAATTAACTACAGAGAACAAAACCCTTGGGTTATCATGGCCACTTTCTATTCTTCTTTTCTTTTTTTCTATTTTTTGATTTTATTGTAATCATTCCATACAAATAGATCAATTTTGAAAACAAATCAGCCCCCACCCCTGAGAAAGAGAGCATGGCTAACGGAGTAAAACTTAAAGCTAGTAAAAATAAATAAATTGATGAGTTTAATAGATGGATAAAGATAAATGGAGAAGGAAAAGAAATAGGGAGAGAATCTTTTTCCTCAGTGCTTTAAAAGCTTATTCTAAAATGTTATTGATCAGATCCTGCCAGGCTTTGAAAAAGTTCTGCACAGATCCTCTAAGTGAGAATTTGATGTTTTCCAATTTCAAATAGTATAAAACATCAGTTACTGACTGACTTAAAAGAGGAGAGTTAGGATTCTTCCAGTTGAGCAAAATAAGGCTGCGTGCCAGTAGTGTAGTAAAGGCGATCACCGTTTGTTTGTCCTTCTCCACTTTAAGCCCCTCTGTGAGCCCCCCAAACACAGCTGTTAATGGATTAGGAGGGATTGTGACTCCAAGGCTGTCTAAAAGGCACTTAAAGATTTTGGTCCAGAGTGATGTTAATTTGGCGCAGGCCCAAAACATGTGACCCAGTGAGGCTGGAGCTCGATTGCAGCGTTCGCAGGTTGGATCTTGCCCTGGAAACATTTTGGACAATTTTAAACTAGACAGATGTGCTCGATATTTAATTTTGAGTTGAATAATTGTATGCTTTGCGCATATGGAGCTCAAGTGAATTCTCTTCATTGCTACCTTCCACTCCTTTTCTGAGATATATTGAATAAGAGATCCTTTTCCCATTGTCCTCTTGGATCATTGAAATGGAGGGACTGTAAAATAATTTTATATATTGCAGAAATGCTGTCTGAGTCCTCGAAACTGAGCAATATTTTTTTGCAGCACAGAGGAATGTGGAAGGTTAGGAAAATCGTGCAGGTTCTGTTTAACAAAGTTTCAAATTTGAAAATAGTGAAAGAAATGTGTTGCTGGAAAGTTAAATTTGGAATGTAATTCTTCATAGGATGCAAAGATGTTATCTATATAAAGATCTCTAAGTGATTTAATCCCAAATGTTTTCCAGATATTAAAAACTGCATATGTTTGCGAGGGTTGAAAAAGGTGGTTCTCATGCAGAGGTGCCACAGATAAAAGATTCTCCATCTTAAAATGCTTTCTACATTGGTTCCATATTCTGAGTGAGTGAAGCACAACTGGGTTATTAGTATATTGGCGATAACTTGCATTAATAGGGCCACAAAGCAGAGAAAATAAAGAAGTACTGCAGGATTTTATTTCTATTGCCCACCAAGCCTGTGTATGTTCATCTATTTGTGTCCAGGTCTTTATAGCTTGTATGTTTGCTGCCCAGTAATAAAACTGAAATTTAGGTAGAGCCATGCCACCTTCTGCCTTGGGTATTTGTAGGGTCGCTATTTGAATATGTGGATGTTTTAAGTTCCAAAAAAATGAGGTTATGGTTGAATCTAATTGCTTAAAAATGATTTATTAATGTATATTGGAATGTTTTGAAATAAAAAGGGAAGCTTAGGAAGGATGTTCATCTTAACAATGTTAATTCTTCCAGCTAGAGTGAGATGAAGGGTTGACCATCTATGCAAGTCTTGCTTAATTTTTTCCATACAGACGGCAAAATTTTGTTGATAAAGAGCTTTACGTTTACTTTACCCCTAGGTATTTAAACAGATCTACAATGATAAAAGGGAAAGTGTCCAATCTGATATTCTATGCTTGAGAATTCACTGGAAAGAGCACACTCTTATTCAAATTAATTCTGAGACCTTTTGAAATTCTGTAAGTGCTGTTAAGACTGCAGACACAGTATTTTGTGGGTTGATATATACAGTACCATATCATCTGCATATAGAGAAATTTTCTGTTCAAGTCCTTCTCTGATAATCCCCTTTATCTGATAAGCATTTCGAAAGTGAACTGCCAGTGGTTCAATGGTGATTGCAAATAGCAGTGGTGAAAAGGGGCATCCTTGTCTGGTACCACATTCTAGTTTAAAGTAGTCTGAATGTTGTTAATACAAACTGAAGCTTCTGGATTGGTATACAGTACCAGTCCATGCACAAATGTTTGGGCCAAACTGAAATTTCTCTACCCCTCCTTTAACCGTCACCTTATCGTGGTGGAGGGGTTTGCGTGTCCCAATGATCCTAGGAGCTCTGTTGTCCGGGGCTTTATGCCCCTGGTAGGGCCACCCAAGGCAAACTGGTCCTAGGTGAGGGATGAGACAAAGAGCGGTTAAACAAACCTCCTATGAAGAAAAACCATTTTGGACGGCGTTTTCCCTTGCCCGGACGCGGGTCACCGGGGCCCCACTCTGGAGCCAGGCCTGGAGGTGGGGCTCGATGGCGAGCACCTGGTGGCCGGGCCTGCACCCATGGGGCTCGGCCGGGCACAGCCCGAAGAGGCAACGTGGGTCCCCCTTCCCATGGGCTCACCACCTATGGGAGGGGCCAAGGAGGTCGGGTGCAGTGTGAGTTGGGTGGTGGCCAAAGGCGGGGACCTTGGCGGTCCGATCCTCGGCTACAGAAACTGGCTCTTGGGACGTGGAATGTCACCTCTCTGAAGGGGAAGGAGCCTGAGCTAGTGCGCGAAGTTGAGAGGTTCCGGCTAGATATAGTCGGGCTCACCTCGACGCACAGCTTGGACTCTGGAACCAATCTCCTTGAGAGGGGCTGGACTCTCTACCACTCTGGAGTTGCCCCCGGTGAGAGGCGCCGAGCAGGTGTGGGTATACTTATTGCCCCCCAACTTGGAGCCTGTACATTGGGGTTTACCCCGGTGGACGAGAGGGTAGCCTCCCTTCGCCTTCGGGTGGGGGGACGGGTCCTAACTGTTGTTTGTGCATATGCACCGAACAGCAGTTCGGAGTACCCACCCTTTTTGAGTCCGTGGAGGGGGTGCTAGAGGGCATACCTTCTGGGGACTCCCTCGTTCTGCTGGGAGACTTCAATGCTCACGTGGGCAATGACAGTGAGACCTGGAAGGGCGTGATTGGGAGGAATGGCCCCCCTGATCTGAACCCGAGCGGTGTTTTGTTATTGGACTTCTGTGCTCGTCACGGATTGTCCATAACGAACACCATGTTCAAGCATAGGGGTGTTCATATGTGCACTTGGCACCAGGACACCCTAGGCCTCAGTTCGATGATCGACTTTGTGGTCGTGTCGTCGGACTTGCGGCCACATGTCTTGGACACTCGGGTGAAGAGAGGGGCGGAGCTGTCAACTGATCACCACCTGGTGGTGAGTTGGCTTCGATGGTGGGGGAGGATGCCGGTCAGGCGTGGTAGGCCCAAACGTGTTGTGAGGGTCTGCTGGGAACGTCTGGCAGAGCCCCCTGTCAGAAGTAGCTTCAACTCCCACCTCCGGCAGAACTTCGACCACATCCCGAGGGAGGTGGGGGACATTGAGTCCGAATGGGCCATGTTCCGTGCCTCTATTGTTGAGGCAGCTGACCGGAGCTGTGGCCGTAAGGTGGTCGGTGCCTGTCGTGGCGGCAATCCCCGAACCCGCTGGTGGACACCGGCGGTGAAGGATGCCGTCAAGCTGAAGAAGGAGTCCTACAGGACCCTTTTGTCCTGTGGGACCCCGGAGGCAGCTGATAGGTACTGGCAGGCCAAGCGGAATGCGGCTTTGGTGGTTGCTGAGGCAAAAACCCGGGCGTGGGAGGAGTTTGGGGAGGCCATGGAGAATGACTTTCGGACGGCTTCGAGGAGATTCTGGTCCACCATCTGGCGTCTCAGGAAGGGGAAGCAGTGCAGTGTCAACACTGTATATGGTGGGGATGGTGCGCTGCTGACCTCGACTCGGGACGTTGTGGGTCGGTGGGGGGAATACTTCGAAGACCTCCTCAATCCCATTAACATGCCTTCCAATGAGGAAGCAGAGCCTGGGGACTCAGAGGTGGGCTCCCCCATCTCTGGGACTGAGGTCACCGAGGTGGTCAAAAAACTCCTTGGTGGCAGGGCCCCGGGGGTGGATGAGATACGCCCGGAGTTCCTCAAGGCTCTGGATGTTGTAGGACTGTCTTGGCTGACACGCCTCTGCAACATCGCATGGACATCAGGGACAGTGCCTCTGGATTGGCAGACCGGGGTGGTGGTCCCCCTCTTTAAGAAGGGGGATCGGAGGGTGTGTTCCAACTACAGAGGGATCACACTCCTCAGCCTCCCTGGAAAAGTCTATTCAGGGGTCCTGGAGAGGAGGGTCCGTCGGATAGTCGAGCCTCGGATTCAGGAGGAACAGTGTGGTTTTCGTCCTGGTCGCGGAACAGTGGACCAGCTCTATACCCTTAGCAGGGTCCTGGAGGGTGCATGGGAGTTTGCCCAACCAGTCTACATGTGTTTTGTGGACTTAGAAAAGGCATTCGACCGTGTCCCTCGGGGAATCCTGTGGGGGGTACTCCGAGAGTATGGGGTACCGGCCCCCCTGATAAGGGCTGTTCAGTCCCTGTACGATCAGTGCCAGAGCTTGGTCCGCATTGCCGGCAGTAAGTCGAACCCGTTTCCAGTGAGAGTTGGACTCCGCCAGGGCTGCCCTTTGTCACCGATTCTGTTCATAACTTTTATGGACAGAATTTCTAGGCGCAGCCAGGGTGTTGAGGGGGTCCGGTTTGGTGGGCTCAGGATTGGGTCACTGCTTTTTGCAGATGATGTTGTCCTGTTTGCTTCATCAGGCCGTGATCTTCAGCTCTCTCTGGATCGGTTCGCAGCCGAGTGTGAAGCGGCTGGGATGAGAATCAGCACCTCCAAATCCGAGACCATGGTCCTCAACCGGAAAAGGGTGGAGTGCCCTCTCAGGGTTGGTAGCGAGATCCTGCCCCAAGTGGAGGAGTTCAAGTATCTCGGGGTCTTGTTCACGAGTGAGGGAAGAATGGAGCGTGAGATCGACAGGCGGATCGGTGCGGCATCCGCAGTAATGCGGGCGTTGCATCGGTCTGTCGTGGTGAAAAAGGAGCTGAGCCGCAAGGCGAAGCTCTCAATTTACCAGTCGATCTATGTTCCTACCCTCACCTATGGTCATGAGCTATGGGTAGTGACCGAAAGAACGAGATCGCGAATACAAGCGGCTGAAATGAGTTTCCTCCGCAGGGTGTCTGGGCTTTCCCTTAAAGATAGGGTGAGAAGCTCAGTCATCCGGGAGGGGCTCAGAGTAGAGCCGCTGCTCCTCCGCATCGAGAGGAGTCAGATGAGGTGGCTCGGGCATCTGATCAGGATGCCTCCTGGACGCCTCCCTGGTGAGGTGTTCCGGGCACGTCCAACCGGGAGGAGGCCCCGGGGAAGACCCAGGACACGCTGGAGGGACTATGTCTCTCGACTGGCCTGGGAACGCCTTGGGATTCTCCCGGAAGAGCTAGAAGAAGTGCCTGGGGAGAGGGAAGTCTGGGCATCTCTGCTCAAGCTGCTGCCCCCGCGACCCGACCTCGGATAAGCGGGAGACAATGGATGGATGGATGGATGAAATTTCTCTAATGTAGTTAAAAGGTAGTTCCATTCAATCATATCAAATGCTTTTTCTGCATCCAATGATAATAATATTCTATTATTCTGCCATAATGGATGTTCTTGGCTGCAGTTAGTGCTTCTCTGTAAGCTCTTTGGTGGTCAGAGAAAGCCTGGATGTGCACAGTGAGGCCAGACATACATGACATTCTCTCAAGGCGTTGGCCAGCTGCTTTCATAGATCGCAATTCTGAATTATACCAAGGAGCTGAACGCTTAAAGGAAACCTCCTTATGTTTTAAAGTAGCTGTTTTATCTAGTGCTGAATGAAGGGCTGAGTTATAGTGGTCAACAAGACTATCTAGTGTTGATGGAATAGGTGAACAACAACAACATTTATTTATATAGCACATTTTAATACAAAAAGTAGCTCAAAGTGCTTTACATAATGAAGAGAAGAAAAATAAAAGACAAAATAAGAAATTAAAATAAGACAACATTAATTAACATAGAAAGGAGTAAGGTCCGATGGCCAGGGTGGACAGAAAAAACAAAAAAAAAAACTCCAGAAGGCTGGAGAAAAAAATAAAATCTGTAGGGGTTCCAGGCCACGAGACCGCCCAGTCCCCTCTAGTAAAAGATCAGAAATGGATTCAGAAAGGACAGAGTGACAGATATTTTTAAGGTTTCTGAAAGAAATTTTTCGTTTACAGGTAAGAGGAGGGAGAGGTAATGAGACATTGAAAAGTACTGGTCAGAGAGTCCCAAATCAGTGCTGTAAGTGTTGGCAACAGACAATCCAGATGTACAGATCAGATCCAATATATGGCCACCAGAGAGGGTGGGAAAATCAACATGTTGTGTCAAGTCAAAACAGTCCAGTAAGGATAGGAATTCATTTCTCAGTTTAGATGTGGGGATGTCAATATGGATGTTGAAATCACTAAGAAGAATGACTCTCTGGGAAAAGGAACTTAAGTGGGTTAATAGTTCAGTCAGATCAGATAAGAAGGATGCATTGTATTTTGGAGAGCGATAAAGAACAATGAGTAAGACAGGCCCTGATTCCGTTATTAGTTTAAGAGCCAGACACCCGAAAGACAATGGACAGTCAGTTGGGATTCTTTTGATGTTTAACTCCACTCTGACAATTACTGCAAGTCCTCCGCCTTGTCTTGAGCTATGAGGCTCTGTGAGGAAAGTGTAACCAGGTGGTGTCGCCTCTGTGAGAGACGTAAAGTCATTTGGTTTTGCCAAGTCTCCATTAAGCACAGTATATCAAGTTTGGCGTCAATGATGAATTCTGACAGCACCAATGCTTTGCCATTAAACAATTAAACAATGCAATATTAGTTGATGAGACTTCTTTTTGCACAGAGCCGTGAGTATAATGGCGTATTCCTGACCAAATGCTGCCGGTGATCTTTTCATTTGTAGCCCAGCGGTGGCGGTGACCTGACCGACGATGTACTTATTTTGGGCGCCACAAAATTCTGGTGTCTTTTAGGATATTCCGTCAGACCATTTGCTCTGGACAAACTGTTTAATATGATGGAGTTTGTCACGAGAGTATTTTAGCATAATACTGAACAATACTTATCTGATAGCAGCGGAGAAGCAGCACAGCACAGCGGAGCCAATGAGATAGGCAAGGTGCGGTGGCGCAGATGAGCAGAAAGCATAGCAGGAGGAGGTAGCAGGATTTGGAGGTTCCAACTTACAGGCACAAACAAGTAACGCTGGGTATTACAGGCGTGATCACCCCAGAGCCACAAGCCAGGTGGGTGTGAACATCAGATCAGTTCTTAGTCGTAAAGCACAATAAAATGAATAGAGAGCAGACCAGCATAGCAACTATAATCAAGGAGACAGATCATCGTAGGCTCCTAGATCGCCGAGGTACAAAGAGATGTTCATAGGTCTTGTCCCGTGATCCATAGATTTAGTTGTTCCCAGTCAAGGTGAAGTCCATAAAGTCCATAAAATTTAATCCAAATCCATACAATTCGAGTCAGCTGCATCCACGAACTATATGAATAATAAAGAAAATAAAACAAGCGTAAAACAGTGCAGGATTAAGGCAAATTTTACAAAAAGTGTTGTTCACAGGGAGGAGCGGCTGCAGCATGCGTGCGCCACCGTCCCCTCCTCTGTCTCTCTCTTCACAAATCTCACCCTCTGAAATGGGCAAGCCAAAGCGTATGGACAGTCTTAAGAAAGAAAAAACGTGTGCAGGTGGCCACCTCACTAACCCTGTCTCAGCGTCAAGGTGAGATGTTTCTACCTTTTTTTTAATCGATTTTGATAGTGTCTGTCCTATTTCCCTTGGTTTAGAGTTTCACTTGTAACGCAAATCGTCCATTCCACTCGATCACTTCCTTCTCTCTGGTTTTAATTTCGGCACTCTGACCCTTCATTGGCTGCCAACAGGAACAATATTTTTGTCGGACCTTCCAGATCCCACCCATGAAGGCAATGCCGTCAATCACTGCCTCACAACTCAGGATCCTTAACTGTGAAAGGCTCCTCCACCTGAAACTGTGTGGAAGCCCCCAACAGTAATGAACAGCACACAAAAGACAGATAAGATACAATACAACACACAACCATCCATCCATCCATTATCCAACCCGCCATATCCTAACAACAGGGTCACGGGGGTCTGCTGGAGCCAATCCCAGCCAACACAGGGAGCAAAGTAGGAAACAAACCCCGTGCAGTGCGCCAGCCCACCGCAGATACAACACAAAGGTAAAATATTATTACAATATACTCATTATGTGGCGACAGGAGACATGAGAGAAAGAGTTTGAAGCCACACCACAGCTGACTTGTTTCTTGTCTATCTAGGAGGGCAACAACAAAGAAAAGGAACAGTAAGGTTGCCTTTGTCTGCCTTTTTCACTGCCCTGTCTTCTCAACAGGATGTTTCAATCAACACCACACTCATCATGATGTCAGTCAGGACCAGAGTATCAAAGGCAGACATAAGAACATAAGAAATTTGACAAACAAGAGGAGACCATTCAGTCCATCAAGCCTTTTTGTTTAGCTAATAGCTAAGCTGTCCTAATATCTCGTTCAGATTCTTCTTTAAGGTTGTCAAGGTTTCTGCTTCAACTCCATGTCTTGGTAGTTTGAGCCACAGACCTCACAACCTTTTGTGTACAGAAGTGCATCCTGACTTCTGTCTTCATTGCACTTCCCCTTAATTTCCACTGATGTCCTCAATTGTGCGAATCACCCTTAAACTGAAAGGATTCTGCTGGATCTACTTTATCAATGCCTTTGAGAATTTTAAATAACTACCGTTCTCCAGAGAACCAAAATCCTTGGGTCCCGGGGAGAGTTTGGTTGCAAATCTGAAACTTAAAGCAATTGATGGAAGGGGACCACAAGGAGTTGAGACTGCGGCTTAATTTGACACCAGTGTTTGCATGAACTTTTTTATTAAAAATGCAGCTTTTTTTTCCCCAATACAGCAACCGAATGAGTTGAATTTACTTTGGTAAGGTTCACCTGAAGGCCATGTCACATTATGTGACTTTTTCTCGCGGTTTTCATTTGTAGCTTTCGTTCACACAATCGTCGCAAGGCAGTCGGCATTCTCCCACGGGGCTACTCGCATAATGTGACCTCCTCAGTGACTCACTCCAGCTAGTCCATGATTTGCTCTGACAAAATCTGTTTGATTTTGTCTTTAGTTTTAAGGGCAGGGTCATTGTGCAGGATAGCTGACCGCTAATGAAAACTCACCTGGAAGTAGAAAGTATATAATGCAGAAACAAGGAAGAAGGAAGACGGGTGTTTTGGACCTCACAAACAGAAGAGAAACGTATCTGTCTGATGTCTTATGGTTTATGTACCACGACAGATTGGAAAAAACAAAAATAAGGACCAAGACTGGTCTGTCAGGAAGCATGCTATTGGCTGGCACAAAAGGGGGCAAGTGGGACCGTGCTGGGATTTGGGCAAACAGTCAGTCATTTATACATTCCTGGTAATTTTCAGCATTTAAAGTGACGAGATCAGCAACTGCAGTTGGCAAGCCTGACATGCCCCATGATGAGAAGTGACATAATGTGACATTGGCTTTGGGGAGAAATAAAGATCATTTTCAGGATTAGATATGATTCCTTATTTAATGCTGAACAATGTGACTAACGTGACATGCAGACCTGGTTATTATGAGGCTGATTAAATAACATTAAACTGAACTAAAATAGGATCAAGTCTAAAGGAGTTGTGCCAGTTGTGTGTTGTAATAGCGGGCATCTCTGCTCATCTACAGGGGTGAACAGGACAGACATGGATCATGCTTGTCATTTGAATTTCTTTCTCTTTTTGCAGCTGTTATTGGAGCACTTGGAGTGCCTTGTCTCTCGACATGAGAGGTCCCTCAGGATGACGGTGGTGAAGAGGCAGACGCAGCCTCCATCAGGTGTCTCCAGCGAGGTGGAGGTCTTAAAAGCTTTAAAATCTCTTTTTGAACACCACAAAGCCCTTGATGAAAAGGTGAGTTGTGTTAATGTCATTGACTGCAATCTGAGGGTCTGAGCTGTGCCAAACACACATGCTGCTTCGTGAGCAATGCCAAAAGAGAGAGCTGGCACACACAGTTGTAGAGGTAGGAAAGACAAACCAGATGTGTAAATCCACGTGTGTCATAAAAGGGCTACTGTAAGGTTTGGGCAGGACATATGGGGACAATGTGTGAAAAAGAGAAGGGACAAATTGAAAGGAAAATTCCAGTGGCCAAAGGTATATGAATAACAGCACCCCACACGGGTTATTTGTCCTTCACTGATATACAAATGTGCAATCTGTTCTGGCTAGCCATTCATTTATGCAATATATACATACTTAAACCCACTTAAACCAATTTAGGTTCATGGGATACTGAAGTCTACCTCAGTATCACTCGGTTCAAGGCAGGAAACAACCCCCCAGCTAATCAGTTCATACACATTACGATAACACAATATGTCCTGTGTAGGTGGCTCACGGGATGGACGGGCATCCCAGCCAGGAGGCAGGAAGATCCCTTACCCAGACGGGAGGGCCCTAGTGAGCAGAAAGGAATCTCTGTCAAGAGAGGGAAGGATGTTACACTTGGACTAGGTAGCCCTAATAATAATAATAATAATAATTCTTTGCATTATATAGCGCTTTTCTCACGACTCAAAGTGCTCAGCAATTGCAGGTTAAGGGCTTTGCTCAAGGGCCCAACAGAGCAGAGTCCCTATTGGCATTTACGGGATTCGAACCGGCAACCTTCCGATTGCCACTGCAGATCCTTAGCCTCAGAGCCACCACTCCGCCTAATGGATGGATGGACATCCCATCCAGGACTGATGGTTCCTTACCTGGGCGGGAAGCCCAAATAAATGGACAGGTGTCCTGACTGGACATGCCGGGATAAAAGAAGAGGACAGGGAAGGACTGTTGCAGAGGGATATTTAATCTCCCTAGACATTAGATGGCAACAGTCCTCCATATTGGTGCCCATTTGGGAACCTGCAGGGAATGCTGGTAGTTGTAGTCCAGCAGCACAGCCCTGATGGGGTCTATGTGTGCCACAAGGGAACGCTGCAGGGAGATGTGCTCCCCAATTTATGGGACTTCTGTATGACTGTAACTATCTATAGATAGATAGATAGATAGATAGATAGATAGATAGATAGATAGATAGATAGATAGATAGATAGATAGATAGATAGATAGATAGATAGATAGTGTAACAGAATAGGCCTTGTTAGTACCACAAGAAAATGATAAACTGTAGATGTTGTCATATGAGTAATCATATCTTACACGTACTGATTTGTAACAATTACTCTAAGCTCTAAGAGTGCAAAGCTACATCAACGATGAACTTGTTAAACTCTTATCAGCACATTGGACCTGAGTGTTCTGCCACTTGTCCTCCCAAAGATTGTTACCCAGCAAGGATGGAAAACAAAGCAAACAGTTATGGAACAACCTGAAGACTGAAACCACCAGGACTCATCTTAGAGTTGGCTGTCCAGCCTCACTTAACAGGCAAGAAGGACCATGGTCAGGGAGGTAGCCAACAATCCAATGGCCACTCTAAGAAAGCTTCAGAAGTCATCTACTAAGATTGAAGAACCTGTCAAAAGGATGGCCATCTCAGCAGCACACCATTAATCAGATGTTTATGGTAGAATGGCTGGATAGAACCACTCTTAAGTAAAAGGCGTAGAACAGTTTAACAGATTCTGAGAACATGGAGAAAAGGATTCTCTTGTTGGATGAGATAAAAATAGACTTTTGTGGACAGAACGTCAAGCACTATGTCTGGTGAAGACCAGACACTCTTCATCACCTGCCTAATACCATTCCTACGGTGAAGCAAGGTGGCAGCAGCATAAGGCAATGGGGTTTTTCTCAGGGATAGGAAGAGACTGGTCAGAATTGAGGAAAGGACGAATGTAACCAAATTCAAAGGGGTCCTTGAAGAAAACCAAGAAGACTCCATCCATCCATCCATCCATTATCCAACCCACTATATCCTAACTACAGGGTCACGGGGGTCTGCTGGAGCCAATCTCAGCCAACACAGGGTGCAAGGCACCAAGAAAACTCAAAACTGGAATTGCTTCTAAAGGGGCTTCTAAATAGTACTGAATTAAGGGTCTGAATGATTATATAAATGATATATTTCACTTTTTGAATTTAATTTGTAAACTTTTCTGAAAACATGCTTTTACTTTTTCATTATGGGTTATTGAGCGTAGATTGATGAGCAAAAAAGGCACATTTATCCATTTAAAATGCAATCTACAACATGATACAGTGTCTCAGAATCTGCTGCATATGTCCTATCTGAACTGGTGTCTCTTTACAGGTGCGTGAACGCCTGAGGGTGGCTTTAGAGCGAGTGACCACCCTGGAGGAGCAGCTGGCTTCCACTACCCAAGAGGTAACCAAAAATTTTAAAGATAATTTAATTAAATTTAAAGATAACTGGACATTTCTGTCAATATGGCTGGTGTTAGCAATTTGTTCAGATATTGTGGTGTGTTGCAATTCTCCAGATGCACTTGTATGATTCATAGAAGTGACATACAAAAGGCCGGCTAGCATGTGGCCAGTCCCAAGCCCAGTGGCTCCTTCCAAACCTTCTGCTTATTTGATTGTTTTTATTCGCTAGGTTGCTGTCTTTTCCTTCACAAATGTTTATCATACATCCATTATTGAGAATGTTTGTTCCAGTTTGGAGTAGAGGGATGGGAAAAAAATTCTGTTACCATATCTGTAATATGTTGTACAACAGTATTAGATAATATGCTGTATATCTTTCATATTTGTGTTAAGCTATATATAGTAGTACCCCGGGCTCAATGTAGGCCAGAACGCAGTTTAGTTAGTTTGAATTTGGTGTGCAGTTGGTTGTACTGGTTGTTGTGCAGTTAGAGTAGGCATCTTTGTGAGTCAGCATTGGATCACACAGAGGACTGACTTCCTGGCTCAACTCAGGTATGTGGTACCACCCTAAGATGAGATGAGGTTCTATTGCTAACAGTCTTGTCTCCATTCCATCTCACAATACTGAGGAACTGCCCACTGAGGGCAACAGAACCAGAGAAGCCCCGCCCCTTCCAATTCCGACCAATATACAAAGGCGACGTCTCCAGCAGGTGGTGTCTCATTTGGACCTGGGAGCCTAAATGTTACGGACGACTCCAGACTGGCCCTACCTAGGAACACCACTAGAAGGCAATAAAAGGCAGTTGTCTGATTGTTTATTAAAGAGCCATCATGCATGTTTTTATTAAATCATTTTATTTAATCTGCGGTGGACTGGCGCCCTGCCCGGGGTTTGTTTCCTGCCTTGCGCCCTGTGTTGGCTGGGATTGGTTCCGGCAGATCCCCGTGACCCTGTAGTTAGGATATAGCGGGTTGGATAATGGATAGACAGATGGATTTTATTTAATTTGACTCCTATGTCTGTTTGTATGTCTGGGTCAAATCTTGCAACTGATTTTAAACCCACTTTCTTCAAATTTTGCGTACGTGTTCAGTATTGATGACAATACAATAATCCATCAAAACTGATGCAATTACGTCACAAATTTCGCCGTAGTCAGTGGTTATGCGATTCCAATTAACGCACACACAACAATGATGGAGAGAGAATACAGTGAGATATAGGAGCATACAAGTGAGAAACGTATCCGATTGCCCCCACTTGCCTCTTCCAGTGAGT
This sequence comes from Erpetoichthys calabaricus, assembly GCF_900747795.2. NCBI lineage: Eukaryota > Metazoa > Chordata > Cladistia > Polypteriformes > Polypteridae > Erpetoichthys > Erpetoichthys calabaricus. The sequence goes on along the minus strand of NC_041396.2, from coordinate 24,118,389 downwards.
GGAGTTCGTTAAATACGCGTGCCGACTTTACTTGTTTAATCTTGCGAAGGCGTAGCCTTAATGATCACGGTGAGGAAGTATTGTCGTAATTCGTCAATATTTGGTTTTCACAGCAACCAAGCACTAATCCCATTAGAGTCTGAACAGTAAAATACAGACCAAAATATAATTCTTTTTAGTATTCAAATGATTCTGCAAAAAATGATATATTATGTAATACTTTTAAAGAAGCTTCCCATTCATGAAAAATGATTAAAAAAATCATTTGCAAAATACTCAGACTAAAAAGTAAAAACAAAATATATTAAAAAAAATTTTAAGTTAAAGGATTTTCTTTACTTTAGTTATAAATGCACTAAAAAGCAAAAAATAAAAATTTTCTTTAACCACAATTTTTGTGGTTATATGTGACTAAATAAAATCTTGGGGTGCAAATAAATTAATTCCATCCATCCATCCATCATCCAACCCGTTATATCCTAACTACAGGGTCACGAGGGTCTGCTGGAGCCAATCCCAGCCAACACAGGGCGCAAGGCCTGAAACAAACCCCGGGCAGGGCGCCAGCCCACCACAGATAAATTAATTAATTCAATCAATTAATAGAATCATTACTTTCATCATTGCAATTCCCCACCATGCTAAACAAGTTTCAAAAATTGAATCAATTAATTTATGTGTGCCCCAAGATTTTATTTAGTCAGATATAACCATGAAAATTGTGGTTAAAGAAAAATTTATTTTTTGCTTTTGAGTGCTTTGAGTAGTGAGAAAAGTGCTATATAAATGTAAATTATTATTATTATTATCTATATATATAATTCACTAAGCCGCCGACAACTAGCCACCCATGGAAAGCATGCCAGATGGGGTGTGGATTCACTAAACCGCCGACAAGTAAGACACCAATGGCGCACGCAGGAAGGAGCCACGCCCACCAACTCTTAGACCATTGGATACGACGAAAACTTGCAGAGCCACGCCCACCAACTCGGACGCGACGCCTCGGAAAACACACAGGCAGCGCGAGAGAGAGAGCCGCGCATACACACAGGCAGCGCCAGAGAGACACAGAGGCACACACAGGCAGCGCGCGAGAGAGAGAGAGACGCGCAATCCTTTAAAACTGAGGTTAAAACACAATGAAGGAAGCAGTCTTTAAAAACCAATAAGCCCTGTGCCTTTTTTTTCATTAGCGTCTCACCTGCTTCACCGATGCAGGCCCTGCAACAGTCGAGACACTCTCTCACCAGCTGACCTTCTCTGTGCCTGACTCCACTACTGTCAGTCGCCTGATTAAAAATGGCCTTTTGAAGGGGAGCTATGGACCTGCTATACCACAGGAACACATTGCCTTCGAGCCTGCTCCTGCTCACTCTAATGTACCGGCTTTCTCTCTCTCCTCACTCACTCGCACACTGCATAAGGGAAAAACACCCACAGCACGACTCCACCCGGAAACCGTTTCAGCCACACTTCCACACCTCTTGCTACGCTGTGAGTGCGATGATTATTAATTTAAAAATGGCCTTTTGAAGGGGAGCTGTGGACCCGCTATACCACATGATCACCTGTGACATTGCCTTCACATTGTTTTCCTTTTATTTATGATCCCGTCGAGCAGATCAGACACCCAGGCAAACAACACTGAATAATCAATAGCTGCAACTACTTTGCTCGCCCCAACTCCTCACCTGAGTCGGTTTTGTCTGTGTTCAGCAGTGTTTCCCAAACTCGATCCTGGTGAACCCCTGTGGCTGCAGGGTTTTGTTCCAACCAGATTCCTAATCATTAATGCCGGTGAAACTCATCCGGGATAAGTCGGTTTTTCAAACGCAGCCGTGTAGCAGATTAGTCTAGCAGACTAGCTGGATGTAATAATCCGAGATGAATGCGCGCCCCGCGCTGAGTGAAAAGCCAATGTATATTGAGTCTAAAAAACATGATCAGCAAGTCTTTGATAGGCTGCAACAAAATGATGAAAGAACAGGCGCATTTTTTTCACACAAGCTGGGTGGGTGGGTGTTAGTTAGTTAGTTAGTTACTCGAAGGATTTCAAGATTTAATATGCACAAGCGGTAACACTGCAAAAGCAGCCCAAACCAGAAAAGACGGCTGGCAAAAAGTGGCCGACAAATTAAACGCGTGTGCATTGTACTTACTGAAAGCAGCGTTACGGATTTTGCAAATGTTCATTTTTTTCCTTCTGCTTAAAAAACATTAAAAAAGCGGCGTGATTATGCAGCGTATACTACACAGCGGGTTGGTATGCAGCGTGTAAAACAGTCTGTTTGTCGCGGATAATTTGCCTTTTACTTTAACACAAAGACAATTTCCTGTTAGATTTGCCTTTGCGGTGACAATTAATAAGGCACAGGGCCAAACTTTCAAAAACATGGCTAGCGGGTCATACGCTCGCACTGATTATGTCCTTGCCCTTTTGTACACACCCAATACCCCCCCCCCCCCTTCCTTGGTACTACCATGGTCGGGTGACTTGGTCGATTATATATATAAAAGCAGCCAAAACCACAAACAAAAATGAAAAGTCTACGTGACTCACAGGTGCGTGTGGACTGTGCAAAGAGGAAAACGACTCAGGTGACAAGTTGGGGGTGGGCACATGAAATGTTACTTTTCTTGGTGATTTATTACATTACCGATTTTTCAAATGTTAATTTTCTCCCTGTGCTTAAAAATCATTAAAAAAGCGGCCTGATTATGCGGCGTATGGTACGCCGTGGGTTGGCTAGTTATTTATAATTAAAGTAAATAAAATCGTTTTACCTAAAAAATTTTTTATATATTTTATTTTGTTTGAATAAAATTGGGTTTGCCCAGCTGGCATCCCAACTATTTTGGGACTCGCTCTGGCTTATCACTCGATATGCCACAATGAGTATAAATAGGCTTAGAAAATGAATCATCAAGTACATGTTAGTGTATCTCATGCTAAACTCTGAAATAGGACTGACTCGTAATTGCAGCCAGTAAGTTAGTTTCAGACAATTGGTTCAGCTGATGGATGAATGACTGGAAATTGTGATTTCTGTCAGCCTGATCTGTAAGATTGAAAGCCCTAAACGTTATATTGGGATTCATAAATAAGAACTTAGCCAGGTCTGTGATTAACAAAACATATCCACCCGTTCACCTAGTCACTCATTTTATAACTTATTTATCCAGTTCAGTATCTTAGCTGTCATGGCCTCAAGCCAGGACCAAATTATGGATGGGATGGCATTACGGAGACTCTTAATAACAATTAAAATTGATATCTTTTAACTTTACATATGTTATCACTTAAAGATATCTTCCATGTTTGAAATTCAGTATGGTAAATGCTGTGTGACTCCACCAGCACGATACTCCTGTCCACTCAACGCGTCAAAGCAACAAAACCACTACACAGTGGTACCCACAGCAATAACGAGCGAAAACATCATGGAAAATAATGGTCACACCAGCACATATTATAATAATGGCAATGGAGATATGAATTATTCTACACGCAAGTCACCAGCTGGTTTGGCTGCATTTGCTTACTTTATTACAGGTGTCTTCATTTCCCACTTTCTCTGAAAAGTTGCGCATGGATGGGTCAGTGTTGCCACATTCTCCTGTAAAGTTCTCCGTCATAAATATCGACTTTTGCTTGAAAATTTGCCTATGCTCATTTCAAACCTTTTTTTTGTGTATGCAATTTTATAAATCTGATCCCAGAACTGCATACAATACTCCGGATGCAGTCTCACTAGTGCATTAAAAATCCCTTCGATTTATATTCAACAGTTTTTACAGTATAACCGAACATGTTAGTTGTCAACATAAATCCCTAAATTCTTCATACTTTCTCGTATATGAAGTATAGGGAAAGTATTGTAATCCTCCAAAAATTCGATTTTGATAAATCTCAATGTTTTAGACTTCCTTGAGTCCGAAAATACCATTTTTGGAATTATGTCTGTGTGTGTGTGCATGTGTGCGTGCGTGTGTGTGTGCGTGTGTGTGTGTGTGTGTGTATGTAAACACAATAACTTGAGTACGCTTTCACTTAGGTCAACCAAATTTTGCATACAAGTATTGGGTACGAAACGTAGATTTCTATCAACTTTTGTGCTATTTCTGCTAACTGGAAGCGGTACTTTACCTTTTATTCATGCAGCTGCAGAGTCCAATATACTCAATTTTACTTTTATAACAATTGATCAATATATTTTTAATTTGATTTGGTTTGTTGTTGATGGTTCTTTAATGTACATAATATAAACATATAATCACTGTCTTGCGGTTTACCCCTCAAATGTCCATCCCCATATCTGTGTATACGAGAAAGTCTAGGGGTGGCCACTTCCGATTTTTAGAAGTTGCTCTCTGTAGGACAGTGTGTCTCATCTTGTATTTATAACTCTTGTTCCTTTTAGCCATGTGCAGCACATTTCTACATTATACTCCATTTTCCAGCTGGTTGCCCAGTTCTGAAGCTTGTCAAGGTCTTTCTGAATTGCTTTTGCTGCCTCTTCGGTGTCTGCCATTGCTTCAATTTTGGAATCAATTATTCTTCTTATTTCGGCTGCTCCCATTAGGGGTCGCCACAGCCAATCATCTTCTTCCATATCATCCTGTCCTCTGCCTCTTGTTCTGTTCCACCCATCACCTGCAAATCTTCTCTCAGCACATCCATAAACCTTCGCTTAGGCCTTCCTCTTTTCCTCTTCCCTGGCAGCTCTATTCTTAGCATCCTTCTCCCAATATACCCAGCATCTCTCCTCTGCACATGTCCACACCAATGCAATCTTGCCTCTCTGGCTTTGTCTCCTGAGCTGACCCTCTAATGTTCTCATTTCTAATCCTGTCCATCCTCGTCACACCCAGTGCAAATCTTAACACCTTTAACTCTGCCACCTCCAGCTCTGTCTCCTGCTTTCTGGTCAGTGCCACCGTCTCCAACCCATATAACATAGCTGGTCTCACTACCGTTCTCTAGACCTTCCCTTTCACTCTGGCTGATACCCGTCTGTCACAAATTACTCCTGACACTCTTCTCCACCCATTCCACCCTGACTGCACTCTCTTTTTCACTTCTCTTCCACAATCCCCATTACTCCTTACTGTTGATCCCAAGTATTTAAACTCATCCACCTTCGCCAACTCTACTCTCTCATCCTCACCATTCCACTGACCTCCCTCTCATTCACACACATGTATTCTGTCTTGTTCCTATTGACCTTCATTCCTCTCCTCTCTAATGCATATCTCCACCTCTCCTGAGTCTCTTCTAGCCATATCAACATCCATGTCATTAATGTAAATTAGAAAAAGTAACAGATCTGATGTAACCTAAGAGTCCCAAGCACTGAAGAGTTTCAAAGCACTTCCAACAATGCCCACTAGAGGGGGGTATCACAGGCAAATCCTGGATAGCAACAAGTGCAAAGCACAGAATCTTTATAAAATACTGTAAGCCAGTGCTGTGAAAGGCCCGGGGTCCTAGAAACTATTGAAATTGTCAGAAAAAAATTAAAATGTAGAGATGTCAGGTAATTGAAAGGAACTACTCTGGGTGTCTTTCTCTTAGGAGGATTTGTTTTGCCGACGTGCTCACCTCAATATTAGACAATTAATATTACACAATATTAGTGGTGGGAGGAAAAGTTAAAGGGATACCGTTTTGCCGATGTTAGTGGTTAAGCGACTTTGTCTTTCTTCTGAGGTTTCTTTTTGCTGATGTGCTCGCCTCGCTTGTGTTATTAGCGGCTAAGCGAGTTTTCTGTTTCCTCGGAGGTGAAGCCCTTACCTCGACTCCACCTCTCATTTCCAGGCCGGACAGACAGACACACACACTTGCACACATAGACATTTATATATAAGACTAGCTGTGTAAGCCTGTACTGTAAAAAGCCCAGGCTCCTAGAAACCATGGATTCTGGCACTTCAATTAATCAATCGCATCGGTTGTACATTAGCGGCTAAGCGAGGTTCTCTTTCCTTGGCGGTTCTGTTTTGTCGATGTGCTCTCCTCCATTGTCTATCAGTGGCTAAGCGAGTTTCTCTCTCCTCAGAGGTTTCATTTTGCCGATGTGCTCGCCTCCCTTGTGTATCAGTGGCTAAGCGAGGTTCTCTTTCCTCAGCGGTTTCATTTTACAGATGTGCTCGTCTCCGTGTGACAATGCGGGTTCTGCTCCATGTTCCCATCTTCCTTCTGGGAGCCCTTGAACCTGACACCGTCGGTAATGTCACCAATGAGCTAGGCAATGAGGCACAACAATGAAACAAGAGGATGGTGTAAAAAGTGTTAAGTGCATTTATTTAAAACCAACAAAACAAGTGTTCAAATAAATAGTGCAGTGCTTTAAAAATCTTCAAATAAATAATCCATAAAAACGAGTGATAGGTGCAGGTTAAAATTCAATAGAAAAAAAAATCCTTTAAAAACAACGAGGTTAAAATAACGGCTGGAAGCAGTCTCTTCAAAACACAAAGCCCGGTTTTTCTGCTACTGGTGACTCCCCTGCTTCTCCCGTCCAGGCTATGCACCAGGGAAGCCACCCTACCTGCAGCCGACCCATCCTCTTGGGGCACAACCCACAAAACACATGAAGCATAACAAAGGCAGCTTAAATACATAAACAAAAATAAAAGAAAATAAAGATAGACATATTCAAGATAAATAAATTAAAAATGAACCAAAGAGATGTAAAATATGAATTTGATCCCCAGCCAGGGGAGGAACCCTGCCAAGGAGATCATTGTCGACTTCAGGAGACACAGCACCGACTTAGCCCCCCTTTACATCAACGACGAGTGTGCGGAGAGGGTCCATAACTTCCGGTTTCTCGGCGTCCTTATCTCCGCTGACATCTCCTGGACAGACAACATCACAGCAGTCATCAAGAAGGCTCAGCAGCGGTTACACTTCCTGAGGGTCCTCAGAAAGCACAACATGGACTCCAACCTGCTACTGACCTTCTACCGCTCGTCCATCGAGAGCCTGCTGACGTATTGTATCACAGTATGGTACGGCAGCTATACCATGGCAGACAGGGAGAGGCTTCAGAGAGTAGTAAAGGCAGCACAGAAGATCATCGGCTGCCCTCTCCCCTCCTTGATGGACATTTACACCTCCCGCTGCCTCAGCAGAGCAAAACACATCATCAAGGACAGCTGCCACCCTGGCTCTGATCTGTTTGACCTGTTGCCCTCAGGGAGGCGCTACAGGTGCATCACAACAAGGACAAACAGACTCAAGAACAGTTTTTTCCCAAAAGCCATAACCATTCTAAACTCTCACATGCACTGACTACACAGTCTAACCCCCCAACCCCTGGACTTCCTTCTATCCATCAACTGTGCAATATCCAATATCTAAATGGTATTGATAATATCTGTGCAATATCTGTATACTGTACAATATTATTACTCTCAGGGTCCAACATCCACTACACACTGCACCTGCCGTAATCATCATTATTGTGCAATATTTAAATACTGTGCAATAACCCAATAGTGCAATAGTTATTTATTCTTTCCAATATTCAAATAATGTACAAAAAACCAATAGTGCAATTGTTATTTATTCTTGCCAATATTCAAATAATGCACAATAACCCAATAGTGCAATAGTTATTTATTCTTTCCAATATTCAAATAATGTGCAATAACCCAATAGTGCAATAGTTATTTATTCTTTCCAATATTCAAATAATGTACAAAAAACCAATAGTGCAATAGTTATTTATTCTTGCCAATATTCAAATAATGCACAATAACCCAATAGTGCAATAGTTATTTATTCTTTCCAATATTCAAATAATGTGCAATAACCCAATAGTGCAATAGTTATTTATTCTTTCCAATATTCAAATAATGTGCAATAACCCAATAGTGCAATAGTTATTTATTCTTGCCAATATTCAAATAATGCGCAATAACCCAATAGTGCAATAGTTATTTATTCTTTCCAATATTCAAATAATGTGCAATAACCCAATAGTGCAATAGTTATTTATTCTTTCCAATATTTAAATAATATGCAATAATCCAATAGTGCAATAGTTATTTATTCTTTCCAATACTGTATTTAAATAATGTGCAATAACCCAATAGTGCAATAGTTATTTATTCTTTCCAATATTTAAATAATGTGCAATAATCCAATAGTGCAATAGTTATTTATTCTTTCCAATACTGTATTTAAATAATGTGCAAAAACCCAATAGTCCATCCATCCATTTTCCAACCCGCTGAATCCGAACACAGGGTCACGGGGGTCTGCTGGAGCCAATCCCAGCCAACACAGGGCACAAGGCAGGAACCAATCCCGGGCAGGGTGCCAACCCACCGCAGGACACACACAAACACACCAAGCACACACAGTAGGGCCAATTTAGAATCACCAATCCACCTAACCTGCATGTTTTTGGACTGTGGGAGGAAACCGGAGCGCCCGGAGGAAACCCATGCAGACACGGGGAGAACATGCAAACTCCACGCAGGGAGGACCCGGGAAGCGAACCCAGGTCCCTAGGTCTCTCAACTGCGAGGCAGCAGCGCTACCCACTGCGCCACCGTGCCGCCCAAAACCCAATAGTGCAATAGTTATTTATTCTTTCCAATCCATATTACTAACCGAGAATGCTAAACCGGATGATGGACGCAGGCACATCCGGCCATAGGCCGTAGCTGCAAAAAGACGTACTGCGCAGGCGCAAAAAGAGTCCGTGAGAGTCGGCTGAGGAGCCGAGAAAGGCGGACAAAAGAGGGCGAGAGAGGCGGATGAGGGGCCGCGAGAGGCGCAGGCGCAAAAAGAGTCCGCGAGAGTCGGAGAAAGGCGGAGAAAAGAGGGCGACAAAGGCGGATGAGGGGCCGCGAGTGGCGGACAAGACCACAGAAAAAAGGAGTGAGCACATATAAAAAGGAGAAATGAGGCGCAAAGTCAAACGCAGGAAAAGCACGAAACACATTGCACACGAAACTAGACCCGAAAAAAAAAAAAAAAAAAAAAAAAGAGGCTCGCGCACAACAGCAAGGCACCCCCCCCTCCTACAGGCACCGGACGGGACACACACCAAGAGGGGGATTCAACAAGCCCATGGAACACAAAAAAAAGAACACAAAACCACCCCACAGACCCTACAAGCGAGGGACGGGACACACACAAAGAGGGGGATTCAACAAGACACAGGAACACAAAAAGAAAGAAGACGCTCGCGCGACAACAATCCTCAACAATCCCCCCCCCCCCCCCCCCCACATCCATAAGAAGTCACACCCAAAGCCACATATTCTAAAGTGAACGTCAACACCTTCACACTAGACAGCATAGGTGTCAGCATTGGTGGATCTCCTTACAATAAAGCACTATTAACCGTTCAACTGCAGAAAAGGAAACATATTAACAGTGACTGCGACCCTCCTTATTACTTATCCATATTTCGGATGCTGAGAAAGAAACAAGTCATGAATACACGGTCACGGGTACAAAACGAAAAGGAAAGGATAACAGGAACAAACACACGAACACGAAAGAAACAAGAAAATAGACGGCTATGCAGCATAGGTGGATCTCATTACCATAAGGCACTATTAACCGTTCAACCGCAGAAAAGTCTCCATATTAACAGTGAGTGCAATACTTCTTATTACTTATCCATATTTCTAAAAGAAAAAATGTCTCGACTCCAAAAACGCAAAGCTCAACTAAAGCTTCTAACTAACGATGTACCTAAAAGTAAAAACTTTATGAACTGCGTTAGATCCTACAATAGTTCATTTGCTTTTAGTAAATATCAGGCCACCAAAAGGCAATGGCCCATACTGCTTTCGCATATGTGCACAAATACTGCATCGCATTGGAACAGTGCACCCTGAAACAAATCAACAACGCAAATATGCACAAATCTTCATCCTAGATCCACATGACGCAAACTATCAATCAAAGTGCTGCATCGCAACAGGCACGGATTCAAAACGAAACACCTCCCGTCTCAGACATACGTTAACGGCAAGGAAGGCTACAACGGGCGTCTCACACAGCACAGGCAAATCGATTACAGCTCCAAAACAACACGTCCCAAATACTACACATGCAACAACGCGCCTCTCAAATGGCACAAGCAAAACATACACCGGGAAAATTCATTCGGATTAATGAATGTCATTTGCAATCATTGTCATTCAGTTCACTTCCCTGAAGAAACAACTGGCAATACAAGTAATACATTTAGACGTTGTTGTCAAAAGGGTCAAATTAGACTGCCTTCTTTACATTCATATACTGAATATCTACAGAAGATTCTAACTGACGATGTACCTGAAAGTGAAATCTTTATCAACTGCATTAGATCCTACAAATCGGTATCCACTATGAACATTAACGGTGGCACTGCACATGACATCCGTCTTCAAAAAATGTTGTTTATTGATGAATGTACAATGGCATTAAGTCACTTACTCAACACCATTCATAAACTTCTACAAACGTTTATGAATAATAATATTCGATTTGGAGGAAAGGTACTTTTATTAGGAGGAGATTTTAAACAGTGATTAGCTATTCTTCCAGATGCCATGCACTCAGCTATTGTTCAGTGCACCTTAAAATACGCAGACAATTGGCATTGCTTTCAAAAGATACAGTTAGTAAAAAAGATACGATGTCCAGAACCAGATCATAACAACTGCTTATTACAACTGAGAGATGGTACACTCACCAATACAGATGGACTTCAGCCACATATTATTACAATTCCTCAAGCCTTTATCTGCGACGACTTAGTTACAGAGAGATTTGGAACAGCAATCTCATTAGACCAAATGCCCCTTTTAACACAACACACTATATTATGTCCAAAAAATATTAATGTGGAAAACATAAATACCCAAGTCATTCCATTACTTCCTGGAGAGACACAACTCTTTCTAAGCTCTGACAAAGTTGACTCTGATCACGATAATGACCATCTTCATTGACCTTACAAGTTCTGACCTGGAATTACCTTTTACACTTAAACGGCGTGTACAAAGAAATTTTCCAATAAACCTTTACACTGTGCCACACACTTTATTGTTTGCTTTCTATTTGCATCATCTACACCTTCACACTATTCTATATCTCATTCATACATCACGCTCTTTGTCATTCCCAACACCAGGGGTTGGCGAGCGAAGCGAGCAGGGGGCGGAGCCCCCTAGTATTTAAATAATGTGCAATAACCCAACAGTGTAATAGTTATTTATTCTTGTCAATGTTCAAATAATGTGCAATAACCCAATAGTGCAATAGTTATTTATTCTTTCCAATATTCAAATAATATGCAATAACCCAATAGTGCAATAGTTATTTATTCTTTCCAATACTGTATTTAAATAATGTGCAATAACCCAATAGTGCAATAGTTATTTATTCTTTCCAATATTCAAATAATGTGCAATAACCCAATAGTGCAATAGTTATTTATTCATTCCATATGTATATAGCATCGCAGAACTTTTTTTTTGCAACTTTTTGCACCATTTGTTTCTTATTGTTGCGTTTTACATATATGTTTGCACAGGAGGAGCTGCTTTTAATCTCATTGTACATGTGTATAGTGACAATAAAAGGCTTTCTATTCTGTTCTATTCTATGAAACTTCAAAGTATGATGTGGCTAGCCTCAGTCCAGCACATTCATAACACTGTGCCTCTTGCCAGTCCTAATCTTTCAAAATGAAACATGGCCCATCCATCATGCTCTGAGACCACCTGCTGCCCTCCCTCTTTCTTACCTTTGCAAGGTCAAGCATTCCTGATGGTTGTTGGTTTGCCTGCCCTCTTGTGCTCTCAGTGTGTATTGCAATCCTGCTGCCATTTTGCAGTTCGTTCTTACTGTCTGGATTCTTACTAAGCCTAATGCCATGCTTTTCTTCTGGGTTGGGTTAATGTGTGCCTGCTAGCTAACCCCTCAAACTGAGAATAAGTATATAAATGCATGCAGTATGTATATAAATTATTCATGAAGCTCCTGTCGCTTTCAGCTTTTGTTAATGAGACAAGGTCATCACCTGAGGAAGGACAAATTAGATGGAGAGCACGTGGATGGAACTGATTCAGTGGTAAAGCCAACCTGGAAGGTTAGTATTCCAAATGCAGCATCCATTGTATGTTTTGGAGGGGCAACAGCCTCACACTTGATATGTAACTCCAGATTTAGTTAAACATATACTGGCATTCTGGGACTGGAAACATTTAAAGGTCTTCCATCACCCTGACCTTAATTATTTGTGTTTAGGTAAGTAAAACACTTCAAGAATACAAATCTGGAGCTTTAGCTTCATTGCTAATGGCTGTCAATAGAATCAACCACATGAGCTGCTGACCTCCCACTAGTGTGTGTGGTGCTGAGGTGAAAGTCACTTTAATTAGAAATCAATTTCCAACTTGAAGCTTTTGAGGGTGTGTGATGCAGTAAGAAAATGCTTAGGGCTGCCTGACTTGATGTCCGTATGAAGTTTCTTCTCTTTGTGGGCAGGCTGATTGATCATTTTCATTGCAAAATCTCAAGTCATGCACACCGAGCACAACAGAAAGGCACATGCAACCAAAGAGTTGGAGGGATGGGCTTCCTCCTCCATGTTATTGGGCTTCGGGTTCTTCTTGTGACGAGCTGTGGTGCGGCCACGTGACATGATTAATGATAGCATGTGCATGGTTGTCATGAAGAGGACTGCAGTGACATCTGATGGCAGTGATGCACATTTCACAGGCTGAAAATCTGGCATACAAAGGTGATGGCACCCTTGGCAGAGTAACCTAAGATGGTGTGTTTTGTAAGGAGTTCATGAGTGTTTCCAAGTAAATCATAAGCAAACCTAACAGAAATAACACAAGAAAGATGAAGGATGGGTGGCACAGTGGTAGCGCTGCTTTCTCACAGTAAGGAGACCAGGGTTCTCATCATCATGTTCTCTCCTTGTCTAGGTAGATTTCCTATGGGTGATCTGGTATTCTCCCACAGTCCAAAGACATGTACAGTAACTTAGGTGGACTGGCGATCCTAAACTGGCCCTAGTGTGTGATTGGGTGTGTGTGTTTGAGCTTTGATGGTGCCACAAAAATGACACAAAGTCATCAAAAAGGTTTGGGCCACCCGTATAATATGCCCTGGCTGCAAAAGGGTTAAGTAATTGTGAGATGTTCACAAGTCCTTGTCCAACGCAGAACTCATGACGTTTGGCAAAGATGGCAGCTTTAAAGGTCTGGACTGGAAGTGACGTCATCATGAAAGGCGGAACCGGAAGTGACCTCATCACAGTTGCCAGAACCGTAAGTGATGTTATCATGGAGGGTGGGACAAGAAGTTACATCATCTGGGCAGGAAGCGATGTCATCACGGGCTCTGGAACAGGAAGTGACATCATCTGGGCAGGAAGAGACATCATCACAGTCACAGGAATCTGGTGGAATTTCCCATGAGTGGTGTGCAGATGATTGAGAGAAAAAGTCAGTGCACCTCGCCACCCCCTGGTCAGGCATGGTATTGTCACTATTTGAGGCCTTTAGCTGCCTCCAATATGCACATGTATGACAATGGACTGGCACCCTGTCCAGTGTTTGTTCCTGCCTTGCACCCTATACCAGCTGGGATAGGCTCCGGCACCCCACATAATCATGTTCAGGACTAAACAGGTTAGAAAATGGCCGACATTAATGCAAAATTAATGTAAATAAAAACAAATCAACAAATAAATACAATCCAGGAGGAAATAGGCCACAAAACAGAATTAAGTGTTGGTCCCCATCTTATGCTCAGTACTGCTGGGACAGGTTCTACAACTAACCCTGAAATAGATTAAGCGGGCTTGAGAATACTCTGTTATCATTATATACAGTGTCCATAAGAAAATATCCATCAACTGGGAAGTTTTCACATTTTGTTGTTATATCAAAAATCTCCAAATCACATTCCCACCAGACTTGGCTTCTCTGTCTTCTTCTCAGGTTACTATGAAGAGAGATGGCAACAGCTATGAACTTTCATTTTGTATTCCTCTGATCTGCTATCACGAGTTCATGAACTGAAGATTGTGTCCAACGAGGACAGTTGTAGTAATTAGTGCGTCAACCATAGTGTGTCACGTCTCAGCTAGAGATTTTCTGTTGGTTGGGATTTAAACTCCTGTTTTATGTCTCTTTTGTTAGTTATGAGCACCTTTCTTGATTTTTGGTATTGTCTGTGTCTGTTACCTGCCTTTGCTATGTTCCATGTGCAGTGCAGGATTTACGTATAAGCTACACAAGCTATAGCTTAGGGCCCCCGCCTTCTTGGGGGCCCCCAAAACAAATTGTCCGAGTGAGCAATTGTCATATATACTTAAATATACTACAGCATTATTTGTCCCAATCAGGCCCGGCCTTAGGCATAGGCGAAGTAGGCGACCGCCTAGGGCCCCGGCGTCCGGAGGGCCCCGGTTCGACTCCTTGGTCTAATTTTCACGCAGTTCACAGAGCTTTCAGGGGGCCGCTGGACCCCCCTTTCGCCTAGGGCCCCATAATACCTAAGACCGGGCCTGTCCATGTGTTTTGTAGTTGGTCCTCCGGGAGGCGGGACCACCTGCCAATCACTACCAGGAGCTGCCCTCCCCCCTATAAATCCGGAGGGACTTTCACAGTTCCTGGCAGTTCATTGTGAATGT